>NC_056733.1:1381479227-1381504227 GCF_019279795.1 Protopterus annectens
CTTGGGTTGCCACCTTTTAAAATGGCCATAGTGGGACATTTGCAGAACACACATCAGATTTTAGAGGCCGACACATACCCACAGTCAGTACAAAGTATAGAACTTTACATATATGCCTATATAAAAGCTTATATTCTTGTAGCGGTTTACTTGCTTAGCCAGTTTCTTGTTACATGTAGGTATTTTAAGTACAGATGACTATTTTATGCAACCATTACATTAAATATGGAACATGCAGAATGTCTTGGGATTGTAGGACATTAATATTTGTACTCATTTTGGTCAGGACACTACTGCACATAGAGGGACTGCCCCTCGCAAGGTGGGACAGGTGGTAACCCTATCTTTAGCTCATGTCCATAGCACATATTTGTAATAGTGTATAGAAATATATACTCTCCATATCCTTTGTTCATGACATTCGGTTGTGGTGGAATGTGTGATTGCTATGGTCCATGTTGTGCACATATTTGAAGACTTCAACCGCTCTATATGGCATACCCATGGATTCAGGAACGCACACACTTCCAACAACCACATTACCGTTCACAGTCTCCCAAACCCCACAATACTGAACACTTAAACTCGCGACAGTCAAACTCCCAGAACAAACACAAACACAGAACACACGCATGCACACGCAGACACACTGCTACCCATCACATCCAAACAAACCATTCTACACTATGTATGGCCAGGTGGCCATGCCCCCATACACACCCCATGTGGATGGCTGCGCCCTCCACACCACACCTAATGTAATAATCTACCTCCAAGATAGCACAAACAGACACACGAAGTAAACACACACACACACATTACAGTCCCCCTGAAACACACACCATACTCAGAATACACACTTACACACTCTACAGCAATCAGAAACACACTTAAACACAGTACCTACCTGGACCGCAGCACCAGAAGCACTAACTAAATGTCCCTTAACATTGTGATAATAGTACTCGCGGTTCTAGTGTTCCGGTACTGTGGTCTTTCAGTCTTTAAATCTCATGATTACACGTGTCAGTATGTAAAGCATTCGGTATTTGGTAGTATCCTATTTATATGTACCTCCACGGTTGTGTACATGTTGTTAACCTATCTATATATTTGCATATATATGTATATCCGTATATATCGACATATATCTCTCTATCATCCTTTCTCTCTCTATATTATATATGTATATAGAGAGAGAGAGAGAGAGAACACACCTTTTGCTGGGTACATGGTGGTGTATACTATTTCCCGAACTCTCCATTTTGTGTTTTAATCTGTCACAATACACACCTGCCATTGGTACATCTCAAGGTAGCTTAGTGGTAGGTGATTGTGTACATGGTTGCATGTTCTATTCCTGGCAGTGGTCATTTTCCCTCTCAGAGCAGGTACTATTAGTACAAGGGTGAATACTGCACATTTCAGCAGTTAAGGGGCAGCTTTGCCTGTAATCTGCGCGATATTCAGCAAAGGTTAGACCTGTTTTGAGCATATCCGTGTAGTCATGTATAAACGATGCTTACCGGAACTTGCCGGCACAAAAACCCACTAACATGTGCTTAAACACGCTCCAAAGACCTGCATCCAACATCCATTATTCGGGCCATCAGAATTACGTAACAGCCCTTGCAGGTTGTGGAACCGGGAACATGCATGAGACAGTTAGTGGCTTTACCACTGGGGCATCTGGGATATGTACAAGTGTTATGGTGTTTAGTATGTGGACTGTACTATGGCTGTTCCTCCATACTGCAAACAAATGTGTAACTCAGTTAGTTTACATATGGATGATACCTATTAATGGTATGTCCAAGTGATGCTTAATGGATGCGCTCCAGCTATGGGAATCGATGTTACAGTGAGCCACACACTGTAATGTGCTACACCTTGCCACAACCATAACTGGAGAATGCTGAGGTGACAGATACCTGTCATGGGTACTCCCCATGCTTTGGAACTACATCCCTGATTACATTATATGGAGACCCTCATTAACACACCAGGGAATCCTTGCAGAGTGGGTGGGGAACAGTGGATACACCCCAGGGATCCCGCAATTGGCTCTGTTCCACAGAGGGATAGTTAGTTAATCAATGGGGTGGCGACAGTAAGCACATTTTGGCTAGGCTTATGAATGGCCTCTGACAATTAGGCATGTACCTACCGATGTACCTAGGAACCTATACATACAGTATCAACACATGCTGTTAGCTTAATTTACTGTTCAGGTGTTGACTTACCTTGTACCAATAGCTGCTGTATGTGCAATAGTTGAAGGCTGCTTATGTAGGATGCATACAGTAGACCACCTATACATGACAATTTACAGGTGGTCGTGTGTGTGTGCCATCCATTTTACTGTGTGTGCAGGTGGAGAAGTGTGTCAGTCCATAGGGGCCTACACTGTCAGTGTATGTGCTATACATTCCATCTTTGCCAAGGCATGGGCATATTGTGCACACCTCCATCTCCCGCCTGGGGCTGGCACGGGGTGTTCGTAGTCTGAATCCCTCTGTGCCTATGATGCCCTTGGCAATTGCGGTGGGCTGTGAGGGCCTTCACCATTATGTCCCTGCTGCAGCTGTTTCCACAGGATCATATTATGTAGCATGGCACATACTATGAAGATGTGGGCACACATGCCTGGAGAGTACTGCAAGGCTGCACCAGATATGTCCAAGCAACGGAACCGTGATTTCAGCATCCCAAACACACGCTCTATGATGATTCTGGTTTGTGCGTGTGCCTCATTATGGCGTTCTTGCATGGGTGTGTGTGCATTTCTAATTGGAGTCATCATCCACAGCTCCAGTGCATAGTCAGCATCCCCCACAAGGTGGCCATATGGGATGCCCCCCCTGACAAATACCTGGTACATCTGTGAGGCATGCCAGATGAGGGAGTCATGGTAGCTTCCAGGGCTGCCAGCACACATATCTGTGATAATGCCCTGGGCATTGCACATGACCTGGCAGTTGATGGAGTGGCATCCCTTATGTAGCGCCTACCATGCTCACCTGGTGGTGGCCTGTTATGTATGTGCGTGCAGTCTATTGCACCCAGTACCTCTAGGTAGTCTGCCACATGGTGGAAAAGGCGCATATTGCTGGCCAACTCCTCCTGAGCTTGGGGGAAGTATATATGCTCATTGGCATGTGGTAACATGGCATCTAGGAACTGGTGGAGTACCCTGGATGCTGATGCCTGTGAGATCCCCATGATATCTCCAGTTGGCCTTTGAAAGGTACCTGTGGCTAGTATTCTTAAGCTTACACATACCTTCGTGTCCACTGGGATGGGCTCCCCTCTGTTGTTTCTGGCTGTGAGGTGTGGCAGGCACAGCTCAAAGATTTGCTGTATGATGTCCCTGTCCACCCTGTAACGCTCTACTATCTCCAGATCATCTAGCCCCTGGTAGGTTACCCTTGGTCTGAACACTCTTCTTCTCCTTCGGGGCCTGAGGTGGTTGTCAGCATCATCCTCCACACCACCTTCAGTCTCCAACACATGGTGATGAATCACAGCTATGGCAGCTCCCAACAAGTACATTGTAAAAGTTCCCCGTCTGTTTACACCGATGGTGCAGTGTTTGGGAATACACGAGTGTGTGTGAGGTGCCTTCACACTTTATACTATTGTGCTTTGGAAGCTGATGATGTCATAGGGTGTGTATGTACAATCAGAGCTGCAGGGTATCTTACTTATGTGTTTTACACAGGTAGTGCTATTGTGGTGCCTTTGGTGTTGGATTACATTTAGCTGCCATGGACCACCTCTTGCCCTTGCCTTCACTTTTCATAACAATTCCCTTCCCATTGTCAGGCATGCATCCAGCAACCTGCTTTCTTGTTTTGTACTTTCCCAACACAGGATTGTGTTGCGAAATGTGTTCTATAGCCGATCTACTGCAGGTTTGCTTTGCTCTGCAGTGACAGTTCTCTTTTCTTTGCAATCCAGCACCTCCCCTATCCTGTTCTGCAGGTTGCTACTTGCAGCCTTGTTAGCTACCGTCAATAGCCCACTGTGAGTTAATAGGTGTTAATTACTCAGTTGTACTCCAATTACCCTGCTGCAGCATTTCCTTATTGTCTTCCCGTAACCTTCCTGTTTCAGCTGTGGTGTGCGCCGTGCGCAGCTGTTTATCGGGTTTCGAGCACATTGTCATCCACGTACACATGATCTTTCAGTCACCTTGTGTGCTCTCAGCTAAGCAAAGCTATGGCTACATCCACACCCCTATCCTGCAGCTTTGCTTAGCAATGGGCAACCCGGATTAGCAATGCTCCAATGTGCTTACCGCTATAGTGACACACCCCCCTGTTGATGTCATGTATACCTCCAGGCCACTCCTCGGTGTTGTACCACTGTGCCGTGTGGTACATCCTTAGGCCAGCAGGACATTTGCGATTCAGTATTACTTGCCTCATTTGCATGGCATTGACTACTAATTCATTGTTACTGCTCCGAACACTGCCACAGACCCTTATCAACCCTTGCACCTTGGTTGTGGTGTAGCATGCATACCATTGACTATTATGGCGAAATCATGATTTGTGTTACATTGCAATTTCATGACATCTGTATATATTTTCCTTGTGTTCCTGTTTGCGCACACATGCACTGCGGTTGTACTTTGCGTTAGTGTGGCCATGACATTAAATGTTATTTTTTATGTGTTGTGCATGTTTTTTTATGCCATTGGCTGTATATTTAGCAATTGGAATATGTTAACTTTGTAATACGTAAGTTTGGTCTGCTTTCATGGCTCTGATGTTCTGTTTGGAAAAATGTAAACCATTTTTTTTTTGGTTTACATTTCTGTATGCTTATGCTATGCCTGTACCACTTCATGAATCACTGTGTACCTTCATTTGCATGCTGCACTACTGCACATGGGGTGATTAGCATACATGAGCAGAGAGCTGCGCAGATCCAGCATATGCTGGTAGTGCACATGGAATTGGATCGTACCTGAATCGCACGGTGGCCATATTTGGCATTAGACCACCTACTCTACGCCTGCGCCTGGCGCAAGCTTCATGAATCCTGGGGATAGTTTATATGTCATCAGGAGACAAGTTATTGGTCTATAGCTTTTAGGACAGCTTGCAGGTTTGCTCTTAAGAAGGAGTATTGTTTTTCCTGTTGTTAACCAGGCTGGTGTTTGTTCGGGGTGCACATATAAATAGTTGTTACTCATGGCTGAAGATGTTAATACTTTTAGCCAAAAGTTAGGTACTGCATCTGGGCCTGGGGTTTTCCAGTTAGGTGCTTTTCTTAACTTTGTTTAAATCTCTCCAAAATATATATAGATATAGATAGATAGATAGATAGATAGATAGATAGATAGATAGATAGATAGATAGATAGATAGAGATATAACAAGATATATGTATAGATATAGATGCAGATATTGATATATATATATGTTTGCATTTCCTGATAACTTGCTTTATCTTTTAACAAGGCCCTGGTCTATCACAAAATACACACTCAGTATTATTCATACTACACACAAACCCACTGGTAACTTGGAAATGCCATTTTACCTATGCCATGACATTTGAAGAAAGGTCATGCAGTCAGAGGGAGAACCTTCAGATTCCAATAATAAAAACACATATCTTTATCGCCATTTTACCTGCATCATCTTGTATTTATCATGACTTTAACCACATCATTAATTTTTCTTTACCACTGTAAAAGTTGTATTGTTTAGTGGGCTTAACTCACATTCACATCAGAAAATTGTAACAAAAAGATATATTAAAATAAATTAAAAAATAAATAAAGCAAAAAAAAAACAAAGAATGCAAGCAGCCAACCAGAAAGTATTGTAACTTATAAAACTGCAGTTATACAATATATTTATAGTAATAATGTACAGTAAACTATGCAATGGCAAATAAAGGCCATATCAACTATGACATTATCACTTAAACAATACAGAAATATCAAGAAATTAACATGAAAACTATAAAACTATTCCAAAATATTAATGATGCATACTTGAAAGCTTCATGAGATACTATGTGACATGTCAATGAGGAAACGTCAGCATTGTGCACCAGACACACAATAGCACAAGAGCTAACACCACACAGGCAGATAACACCTTAGTGCAAAATACAATGAATAAAGAAATAGGCAAGAATACCACAAGTAGACAGATAGGTTCATAGGTGTGTACTAGGCTAATGACCACATGGGGCCTTTTTAAGCCTAACCATGCATCCCAAATCTCTGACAAGTTCTCATACCCTTGATAAGTGTAAGCAGAGACTTAGGAGATAAAGAATTTACAAGCAAGGACCTGGGAGATGAACCATTTACAGGCTGCCTGTGCCCATTAGAGACATAGATGCCGAACCAGGGATTAATTTCCTGTTCCCCATTTAATTGTCCAAGTTACACTTCAGTTGGGTTAGGGAAGTGCTCTGCTTCACATGGATGGAGAGCCTGCTCCAGAGAAGGGATAGTCTCTGGGACACATACCTGTATTTCCATCAGGTCCTATTCATATCAAAGGCAAGGTTTAACTCTTTAGAACTAGTACTTCTGGTGATGTTTATTTTGTGGATATGCAGGAGGTCCATCAGGGCAGAGTCTGACAATTCCTTGTATGCAAGGCATATATCTCACCTCAACAGCCTGTAGGAGACAGAATACATGGATAGGGCCTTGAAGCAGTCTGCATAGGACATGTCAGCTCTGTAGTCTTTTTGTGAAGAACCTCTCTGGATGTTCCAGTTGTTGGATGTGCCTGGCTAGGTACATACCAAAGGGGGCATTGTACTCAATCATAGGTCTTGTGAATACTGAATGCAGTGGAACAATGACTACTTTGGACCTAGCTGCCATAATTTTGTTTATAAGTTGTATAACGTAGAATGATTTTTCTCACTACTGTAGAAATGTGATGGTCAAAGGCTAGATTATTGCCCATGTGTGCCCCCAAGTCCCTTACTACTGGGTCAACTCTTAGGGCTGTGTTGTCAATATGATAGTTACAAGAGGTGAGTAATATTGTGCATTTCTTGGCATTTAGTTTTAGTCCAAGGCTCTGCTACCAGTTATTTGTCTGTGTCAGCCCTTCCTTGTGAACATTTGTGTCACTGAGGGAGTCTATGACTGCTCCTAACTTGTAATCATCTGTAAATTTAATTAGCCAGAGGCCATTGGCATTGGCCTTGATTGCAGAGAAGTAAACGCCAAAAAGGACAGTCCCAGGACCAATCCTGGAAGGACTCTCCTTGTGTCTGGCCTCTTTGTAGAGGTGGACTCCCCAAAGAGTGAGACCAAGGACAATCACAAGGCCTTCTTCAGCTATGTCCAGAAACATTCAGATGACACACTGCAGTGTGTTGAACTGGTGGTGAATGGTACCATCTTCACTGATCAGAGTGACATAGCAAATCTACTGGCTAATAAGTTCAGACTTCCCCCTCTCCCCAGCCCCATCAGGTGCAACATACTTCCCCAGCTATCAGCAAAGACCATGTGCACTTGCTAAAGCCAAGAACATCGGTTCCATGGAGCCTGACAACATCCCCAGTTGCCCCCTGAACAGTCTAAAACATGACCTATCAGGACTTCTTGAGGTACACTTCAACTAAAGCCTTGAAACAGGCTATGTTCCAAGTGAATGGAGGTCCACAACAGTGATTCCCCTCCTCTTGAGTTGACCATCAACCAATCCAGGGAAATACAGACCCATCAGTCTAACAAGCCTACTATGCAAATCCATGGAATGCATTATCATGAAAATTATAAACAAGGACATTGACAACTTACAGACACTGGACCCATCCCAATTTAACTTTGTTAAGGGACGATTATGCCTACTTAATCTGATAGACTTTTTTGAGAGGGCCACCAAGGGAATGGATGAGGGCAAAAGAGTGCATACTGCAAATCTTGACCTGGCTAAGGCATTCAGTACAATAACCCATTCAGACATTGTTGACAAGCTCTCTGAGCTAGGTGTAAATCTTTACACAATTCCCTGGATTGCTGGCTGGCTCACAGGTAGAATCCAAGAAGTCAGGATTGGTGAGACCACTTACACCAAGAGATAGGTCACCAGCAGTGGATGCCAAGGCTGCTTCTGTTTGGCATCTACTTCTCAGAAGTCAAAGCTAATGCTCAAGGTCTCTTGTTCACCAAGTTTGTAGATGACTGTAAATTGGGAGCTATTATAGATTCCCTCAAGAAGCCAAATTCTTGCAAGTGGGTTTAACACAGACAAATGATGGGTGCCAAAGCCATGGCCTAAACCTCAATGCCAAAAATTGCATTATAATGCACTTTGTGAAACTGTCAGCTCAAGTTAATTACTCCATCAATAAAACTCCCCTAAGAGTCGACCAAGTACTAAAGGATCAGGGAACATATGTAGACAGCAATCCTTCCTTTGACCAACATAGGTTCATAGGTTCATAGATTAGTACTAAGCTAACTGCCCCTCTGAGTCATTTTTTAGCCTACACATAGCTAAGATAAAAATAAAATCATTCTATGTCACCAACTTATAGGTAAGGGCATACCATCCAGGTCCGAAGAAGTTATAGTATCAATCTACGCAGCCCTTATCTTACCCATCAATGAATACAATGCCCCTTTGGCATTTATCTAAACATACATTTTTAGTAGTTGGAATGTCCACAGAGGTTTCATACTAGGAGAATTCTGGGCATGAATATCCTGTCCTACGCTGATGAAGTAAAGGTTCTGTCTCTGTGTTCAGTTTCTTACAGGGTGATAAAAGTGGATCTTTACTTGGCTTATAGGGATTGCTCAGACCAAGACCTGATGGATCTGTTGCACATGCACAAAACAAACCTTATTAACTCATTACAATTCTGAAATATTAGCTGCCCCAAATGGGTAGACCTTTACTACCAGTGGTGTAGCAAGGGCATGCAAATGGTGCAAAAGTCCCAAGTGCCAACTTATTTTGAGTAATGATTGGTTACAGGAAAAAAGTCTGATGTCTTACAAGCTGCGATTAAGCTATCATTACAGCAGCTTGCAAACTTTTATAGAGTCTTAGATTCATACATTTATAGATTACTACTAGGGTAATGACTCAGGGGCCTTTCTAAGCCTAACTAAGTTTTCCTGAAAGAATAATGATGTCCTTTATCCAAATAGGACATTGAGGGCCAGACATTTATAAGCTACCTCTGTCCATAAGGGACATGAATGCCAAGCCCAGTTTAAATTTCCTATTCCCCATCCACTGGTCTAGGTTGCGCTTAAACTTGGTAACAGACAAATTCAGCTTCACATGGATGGGAAGCCTGTTCCAAAGGACAGTCTCTGAGACACATATCAGTCTCTCCAGCATGTTCTGTTTAAGTCACAGATAAAATTCAGGTCCCTAGACCTTGTATTTTTTGAACTCTTTGACTTAGAAATATGAAGGAGATTCAACACTGTGAGGTTTATGGATGCCCTGTAAGGCAGGCATGGATGATTTCTCAGCAATGTATAGAAGACTGAGTAAAGGGAAGGGCGTTAAGGCACTATGCATAAGGTAGGTTTGTTATGCCTTGTATTATTTTTGTAAGAAACTCTGAGGTTGCTCTAGTTGTTGCATATGCCTGGTTAGGTACATACCAAAGGGAGCATTGTACTCTTTGACTGGTCTGATAAGGGTGGAGTATAGTGGGATAATAACCTCTTTGGGCCTAGATATCATCCCCTTACTTATAAGTTGTGCAGCATAAAAGGATTTCCTCACCACTGTGGCCATGTGGCAGTTGAAGATAAGGCTACTGTCTATGTGCAAACACAGATCCTTGACAAATCTTAGGGGTGTATTATAAGAAGGCTTGCAGGCAGTGCAGAATCTTGTTAAGACTTATAGCATTGAACAGTACCACCTTCAGATATTCCTTCATAGGTTCAATTAAGTTGGGAGGTTTATCAGTTTGTCATTGCCTAAAAAAGTACTATGGGGTAGAAAAGGTCTTTGTCAATATTCAAAAGCCTACCTGACAAGGCAGTGTGGTCTGTCAACCATGTCCTCCCAGGCTGTCAAAATATTGTATACTCACCCCTCCCACCTAGATTGACACCAGAAGCTAAGGCAATTGTTAAACTCAATAATTTTCTATTGGTTACATTGCATCATCCTTGGAGAGGGTAGCATGCTGCTCAGCACTTGGCTCATACCTGCCTGAGGCA
This sequence comes from Protopterus annectens, assembly GCF_019279795.1. Taxonomy (NCBI): domain Eukaryota; kingdom Metazoa; phylum Chordata; order Ceratodontiformes; family Protopteridae; genus Protopterus; species Protopterus annectens. The sequence goes on from NC_056733.1 coordinate 1,381,489,422, forward strand.
CTTTATCAGTGATCTTGATGATGTCTCCCTTCACATTCATTAATTATGGCATGGATTGACTATAAAAAAGCATTTGATAGTATCCCACATTCATGAATAAAAGAGTACACTGATCGACTACATTACAGTGACCATGAAACAGTGGCAAACCACTTTGTAATTAAGCCATGATAAAGGGCAAATTATTATTCCGGGGATAAAAATTCAAAGGGGGATATTCCAGGGTGACTCTCTGTCATGGCTACTATTCTCTCTTGCCCTTAACCCATTAAGCTGTCTACTTATCAGCTTAGGCCATGGCTATAATTTGGCTCATAGAAAACAACAAAGTGGAAAGACTTCTCATCTTCTCTTTGTTGATGATTTAAAACTGTATAGCTCATCAGATGAGGAACTGAAAGGACAACTGCAAGTTGTCAAAACTTTTTCAGATGATATAAGAATGTCACTTGATCTTGATAAATGTGCAAACACAACCTTTAAAGCAGGAAAACTGGAGCACCAAGAAAACATCAGTTTGGGACAAGAATGTGATATAAAAGAACTTGAGCAAGAGGGAGTGTATAAATATTTGGAAATTGATGGAGGATCAAGAATAGAACTTGAACAAATGCAGATAAAACTTAGTAAGGAGTAGTTTAGAAGACTTAAATTAATCCTGAAAACAGAGTTGACATCTAGGAACAAAATCTAAGCTATAAACCAATTTGCTCATCCTGCCCTAACTTACATTTTTGGAGTGATTAACTGGCCCTAAAATGTGTTAGTTAGGAAAACAAGAAGGATGCTTCATGCTCACCAAATGATTTGCAAAAATCAGTGTATACCAAGATTATATATTACTTGTTCCATAGGAGGGATGGGCCTCCTTGAAAATGATAACATGTACAGACCTGCAGTCAGGGGACTCCACACATATCTTCTGACCTCACAAGTCCCAAATGTAGTGAAGGTTTTGAAACATGAAGAGAATAAATCTAAGATGACTTCCTTGCTTAGGCTAGAAGAAGCATATCAGCATCAAGCAGGAATGGAAATCAAACCACAACTGGATAAAAAACAGGCAGCAACTGAATGTGCCAAAAAACAAAAAGAAAGAATATAAGGTGAAGGACCAGACAAGAAGGCAAAAAATGTGGTAAATGTATAAATAAAGCTGCAACTTGCAAGTATAGAAAACTTCTGGAAGAACCTCATGTTGATCAGGAACAAATGCAGGAATAGTTAAGGAGGGGCAAATTCAAACCAAGAGATGAAAGGTTAATATTGGCAGAACAATACAGTGGGCTATGTCACATTGGTTTACAAAGTCCATTGAACATGTGGGAAAAACAGACAAATTTAGATTTTATAAAACAGAACTGGAAACAGTTGCATACCTCATTGCTAGTTGTGACATACTAATGCCAGAAGGACTATATACTAAAAGGCATAATAATGTGGTAAGACTGTTGCACTGGGGATTGTGCAAACATTATTGTATTGAAGTGGCTGAAAAACACTGGAAACATGAGCCACAAAGCATTGTAGAAAATTATGAAGTCTACATCAAATTGGATAATCCATTACCAACAGTTCAAAAGAGAGATGCTAGAAAACCAAAAGATAGGTGCTAGAAAACCAGATGTAGTGGTCCAAGAAAAGAAGACAAAAGTAGCACTGATCATTGAAATGACCACACCCAGTGACTACAGTGTCCTGCATACAGATCGACACAAAGTCAGAAAATAGCAGGATTTGCAAGCAGAAATGAGTAATGTGTAAGAAAGATACCCAGATAGTTCCAATAGTAGTAGGAACAATGGGTCTTATAAAAAAGAGTCTGCAATCTTATTTAGATATGCTACCAATACATGCACCTCCATAAGAATTGCAGAAGTAGTCATTACTGGGCACATTGCGGGTGCTGCAAAGAGCACTTTTGGCTGACATCAAAGAGTGAAGCAATACTAATATGAACTTTAATTGTACTTTGACTTAGGAATGGGGTCCATTCCTGTCATGGTATTAGAAACCCAAATGTTTGAAGAAATTAAAAAAATCAAGGGAGGTATAGCAAAGACCATTAGCACCCACATGATCTATGACAGTCATACTGGTGCCTGTGGTTCAATGACCTGAGTACATCTGTGACTTGACAGATCCTAACCCCAGAAAGACAACTAACCATGACTCTCTCCTTACCCATTCTGGTGAGGAGGACATCAGTGTGCCTCACTATAGAATCACCATTGACCAGGCTGTGCATTGCTTTGTCTTATGGGCTTAGCAGTAGAGGCATTGGATGCAGTATTACTACATGATGGCTGAGGACCCTTTCTTTGACTGTGCTGTGCAGGGGGGTTTAGTGTTTTAGGAAGGTTAACTGCAAGTGCCTCAGCATAAATAGTTTTATGTGTAGGGTCTTTAATCTGTGCAGTAAGGGTGGTGCAAGTGCAACATCTATAGGATTAGGTTTGGTTGTATGAGAAAGTTTTGCCTCCACTTTTAAAGTGTTTTTATACCTCTGTCATACTTTGTCTGTTTTATTAAAATATGTGGGCTGTCAGTGTACATGAGGCAATTCCTACAATGCTTCAGAATACCCACCTCAACCACACTGGCCACAGAGAGAATCAGGAACTGCATATCCATGGGTGCTGATCTACCAGGGAAGAGTGAGGGAAATTTAAATATTGAATAGGTAAACAAGACAAGGAACTTGTTGGGCAATGCTCAGCTATGCGCAAACTAGATGCTCTAGTAGTTAAAAAAATATGTCTGGACAGTAATGCCACATGAGTGTAGACAACAAACCTTCTGAATGTAAAACAGCTGGTTTGGAGCCTAAGTGCTTAAATGAGAACAAAGACACTTAGCAAAACAGGCACAATAAGCCTTCACCAGCAATTCTCAGCTTAGAAGGGTGGAAGCTACCCTCTCCTCTCACAATAGTGAACAACACAAACCTTCTTAATGTAAAATAACTGGTTTAGAGACCAATTGCTTAAACCAGAACTATGACAGTTTTAGAATAACAGACCCAATAAGCCTTCAATCAGCAGTTCCCAACTCAGAAGGGCATAGGCTGTCTTCTCCTGCCACAAGAGTATAGACCAGAAGCCATCCTAATGTAAGATAACTAGTCTGAAGCCTAAGTGCTTAAATCAAAAACAAGAGGCTTAGAATAACAGTTACAGTGTAATCGGGCTACTAACAAGCAGTAATAAATGCAAAGTTTAAATGGAACTGAGCACTTTAAGACTATGAAGCAAAAAGCTAGATAAAGTAGGAAGAAGCACAAACACAGTAAAAGCAGCTGAGTAAAGTGCATAAAGTACATTTTTTCTGTAAGTGGGAAGGGAGGAAACAGAAGATAATTCAAGTTTAAGAGACTGGGGGGGGGGTTCTCAGCCAATCTCTCAGTGCTCAGTAGAATTAGCTGATGAGATGGGGCTGGGAGGAGTATCCAAAATCAGATTTATAGTAGGGGCAGGCAATTCAAAAGCCACCAAGTTTACAAGTACAACACCAGCAGGGCAGGTGTGTGGTAAAAATCAAATTCAGACAGAGTCCTGTTTTCCTGAAGGTATAGATTAAAAAATAAAAAGAACACTGATAGACAGACAGTTTACTAGCTGAGTGTAAGTAAGTGATCTGAACTATTACAGTTATTAAAAATGATCACTTATAAACTGTCAACATGTTCTTTAAAGAAGTATGACAGTGTACAAGCTGTCATTAAGCAATTACAACAATGGTAAGGCATCCGCAAATGGGTATGCTACCCAGGGCACCAAATTCTTATGTTGCAGATTTGATTACTACATGTCAGGGGGGTGATGTTGCTATTATAAGTCCTTATAAAGTCTAGATTTAAAAGTAGCCAGGGTATTACTGTGATTAATATGTACACAAAGTCTATTCCTTTCAATGCCCTAGATCAACTAATCCATAGTCCCACCAGGGCCTCAAATATCCTAGACCTGGTCATTATCAACATGGGAGATCAATGCTCCAGACCAGTGGTCAGCCCCTCATTGGTCAGGTCTGACCATAAGCTAATCACCCTTGACGTCTACATCCCACCCCCACTCCCCAGTAGGGAAACCTCCATAAAAAAATCTCCAAAGCCAATTTCTTGCTACTCAAGTCAGAACTGACAAACTTCATGACACCCATGCAGATGGGAACTGAAAGTTCAACTGCTGAATCTTACATTAAGTCACTGTATGAACACATCCACTTGTGCATGAATCGTGCAATTCCAAATAGAACCAAGATGATCTACTCCAAAAAAAGGAAACCAATTTGGTGGTCCCCTGCCATAAACAAACTATACAACAGAAGGAAGAAACTGTTGCAGAAAAGAGGAAAATCCCAGGATGCAAAAAATTCCCTTACCAGCCTTAGTAAGAAGCAGAGATCCCTCATAAAATCCTCCAAAGCTAGTTATGAAAATAAAACAGCCAAAGATTCCAAGGACAACGACAAGGCATTCTATTGTTATGCCAAGCATCAAAATGGCAATGCTCAGACCTGCTCTGAGCTACAACAGAATGGCATTAAATATACTGATCCCAAGGATATTGCCAATATCATGGCAGATCGATTTAGTGCCGACTTCACCCCCCTCTAACCCCCTAAAGGGCCCATCTCAATACCACATTCCGGTTATCATGGCCACACAGATATAAAACACACTCTCCAAAGCTAAAAACACAGCATCCATGGGACCAGATGAAATCACGAGCTGTGTACTACATGAACTACAAAATTAACTGGCACCTCACATAAGTGTCATGTTTAATCATAGCCTCACCTCAGGCTACATGGCCAATGAGTGGCGCACAGGTACAGTTATCCCACTCCACAAGTGGGGATCCACCTTGGATCCCAGGAACTACCATTCCATCAGTCTGACGAGCCTGATCTGCAAAGCCATGGAATTCATTATCATGGAACTTATAAACAAAGACACTGGCAACCTTCAAACACTGGACTCCACCCAGTTTGGTTTCGTAAAGGGCTGACCTTGTCTCCTCAACCTGATTGACTTCTTTGAATCAATGTCCAGAGCCGTGGACAAGGGTAAGGTGGTCCACACAGCCTATCTGGACCTCAACAAGGCCTTCAACACCATCACCCACTCTGGAATCATAGATAAACTTATTAAGCTGGGTATTAATCCCTACATCACTTGATGGGTTGCCAACTGGCTTACTGACAGAACCCGCACTGTAAAAGTAGCCAACTCAAAATCCAGCTCCAGACAAGTGACAAGTGGAGTACCTTAGGGTTCAGTCCTGGGACCGCTCTTGTTTGGCATCTACATCTCTGAAGTACAGGCCAGCACTAGGACTAAGGACTTTGGCTAACAAAGTTTGCAGATGACTGCAAACTGGGAGCTATTATTGAATTCCCAAATGATGTGGATATTCTACAAAAGGGCCTTACAGAAACAGATGCTTGGTGCCAGAGCCATGGGCTCAATCTCAATGCCAAGAAATATATAGTTATCCTCTTTGGGAAAAAACATGTACCCATGAATTACCACGTAAGTGGCAGTACACTAAACACTGAAAGTGTGATAAGGGACTTAGGGACACAGGTGGACAGTGGTCTTACCTTCGATAACCACATCGCCTCAACAGTCAGGAAATCCTTCTATGTGGCACACCTCATCACTAAGGGCTTTTCATCCAGAAAAAAGGAGGTCATTGTCCCACTGTACTCATCCCTCATTAGACCCATTATAGAGTACAACGCCCCATTTGGTATGTACCTCATAAGACATCTGCAACAACTGGAAAGGCCACAGAAATACCTCACTAAAATAATCACAGGCCTAAAGCAGATGCCCTATGCTGATGATCTAAAAAAAACTCCAGCTATACTCTGCCGCATATTGCCTACTCATCAGTGATCTCTGCTTAACATACAAGGCCATGTCAAACCCAGAGCTGTTGGACATGCTACACTTAAAGAAATCCCAATCCCTCAGAGCCACATGCTCCAGGGATCTAAATCTTGTCATCACAATGAACAAAATATGCTGGAGGGATAGGTTTCTGACCCAGAGACTCCCATACTGTGGAATAGACTGTCCATACATGTCAAGCTGAGCGCCTCTTTGGCCCTCTTCAGAAGGAACCTTGACAATTGGATGGGAGATAGGAAATTCACCCCAGGGATTACATCAGTCACCCTGCTAGACAGGGGACCAGAGAAGTAAATATTTTGGGAAGAAATAGCGAGGGAATTGTTATGGATAGGCTTGTATAGGCCCTAGGGCCGATAGCCTAGTACCAACCTATGAACCTATGGCATACGGTTAAGTATATATCACACCAGCAGATGTTGTAAATGTGACAACTGATGTTTATGGAACAGGCCTTCACAGTACCAATAGTTCTATATTGGAGAAGGACTGCAAAAAGAGGACAGAACTTTTTATATCATGGAAAGCCAGACAGCAATCTCCACACAAGAACTTGTTTGAAACAGAGTATAAAATGGGGGGCTTTATCTGCTTGGTTAGGTAAGTGTGCTTAGTCCTTCCCTTTATTTTTTGTTAGGGATCTTTCTGGTCTTCACAGGTAATGGATGTCGCCACGCATATTTAGTCTATGCCTTCTAATATTTAAGAGAGGTAGACATCATAGAAGTCACACATGGTGTATTTGGAAAGCACATTTACTCATCCGCATGTGGAAATAATGTGCCCTGGAGCTTCCTGAGTGTTCTACAAGCTGTCACCTGAAAAATACCCACCTTGTCACAGCTTGAGCTGCATAATAAATGGAGAATTATATTCAGCGACAGATCTAAAGAGGGCGATACACTGTGGAACTATGCCTTCATTAAAGCTACATGAGATGCCTCTAGAGATTAGATATGCTAAATGGAAAAAAATTCCTAACAACAAGCAATACATGCTGATCAACATGTAGCTGGTTGTCAACATACATACCTAAATCTCTAATGACTGTATTAATTTTGATGGGGGTGTCTTTACTATGATATGAAATGGAGATGCTTGACTTCATGAAAATGACAACACTACATTTTTTGGTGCTGAGGGTGTACTCAATGTTATTACACTAAGCGCTGGTCTGATCAAGCTATAGATGGAGTATCTGGGTGTCAGAAGAGGAGTTAACTACAGTATCCATATGCTGTCATCAGCAAATGCTTTGATACCATACATTGGCTTCTGCTTTCACATCAGCAAAGAAGATGCCATAGAAAAGGAGACTTAGAGTGTAGTACTGCTGAACACCACATGTGACATTTTTTGAAGGAATTCCCCCAACATTTACCTTGAGGGTTATGTCAGTGAGCCAAATGTCAGTCCTTTGAATTACATTTCAGATAATGTTTAGCCAAATGAGTTTATCAATAATATTTGCATTAGAAATAGTATTACAGCCTAGGTCAGGCCTAGTCTAGATGCAGTATTGTGTGATCATTAATCGAGGGCTGTATCAGCTCAGATCAGTTCTGGGAGTTGCATTACATCTACTTTTTGGAATACAATTAAAGAATACCTTGTCATTGACTCTGGAGACTGAGGCAGCTTTAAACTCATCATTGGTCTTAAACATTTTCTAAATATTTTATTGATTTTAATAAATGAATAACAAAGTTTAACATTAAAGTAAAAATAGAAATAGAAGCATTTAAATAAACTAATTAAACCATAACTTGTTTGTTTGTGTCTTTCGGCTTTTCCTGGTTAGGGGTCACCACAGCGGAACTCCGGTCCGCTAATGATTGGCTGTTGATTTTTACGTACCGGCTTGCCAGGCCTGATGCACAACCTTCAACGAAGGTACACCCATTCACGCATGTCTCCACGCAGAAGACACTCTAGCTGAGAATCGAACCGGACAGCATCTTACTGTGAGGCGACAACGCTACTGCAGCACCACCACCGCGGGTCCCCGTAGCACCACTAACAACTATTATAAAGGTGTCTACCAAGTAACTAAAATTCTAAATATTCTTAAAATCAATCAAAAGAAAAGAAAAAAATTCTATTTTTACTAACCTATTGACATCTGTTTATTCAACAGTTCCTTAAATTTTATACAGATGTCGTAAGATTTGGTAATTCTCGTTGTTCTTTTTGATTGTTAGAATTTCATAATGACAAACATTGGTTGACATATTTATAAATTCTTTCATCGTTGGAGTTTGTTCATTTTTCCAGTTTTTTGCAATCATTTTTCTTGCCATTAATAGAAGACCAAAAACAAGCAGCCATTGCAATTATAGGAATCCAGGATTTTATTCTGGAATAAAGAAAGGCCGACCGGTTTTGGCCTAAGAAAGCCTTTTTCAATGCAAAAAAAAAATGCTTGTTTTTGGATTTATGGTACGTTTGGCATCTGCACTTGCCGTCCATGTGGAACTTCGGTTTGGTATATTAATAGAAGACTCCATAGAAGTGTGTAGTTTGCTTTCTTTATGCATTCAGGCATTGGTGTGTTGAACAAAATTAATGAATTGATTAGACTTCCCAGGATTCATAAAGCTTGTGCCAGGTGCAGTCTTAACGTCTGTGTTCTAACACCAAATATGGCTGCTGAGCGATCTAGGTATGAGCTGTTCCCACGTGCACTACCTGCGTATGCTACGCCTGCACAACTCCTGGGCCCTGTATGCTAATTACCCCATGTGCAGCAATGTAGCATGCAAACGAAGGTATGTAGCGATCCAGGAAGTGGTGCAGGCGTAGTGTAAGCATGCAGATATGTAAACCGTAGAAAACAGTTTACATTTTTGCAAACATAAAATCGGAGCCATGCCAGCTGACCAAACACATGTATTATATTGTTAATATATGCCAATGGTGAAACACATAGCCATTGACGTAAAAAAGATGTACAAAATATACAATTAACATTTAATATATATAGTCGCACTATCGTGACGTGGAAGCACAGGGCAGCTGGGCATAAAGGAGATCGTAAGGAAAATATAAAAATATAGAATAAAACTGCAATGTAACACATATCATGATTTTCCCATAATAGTCAATGGCAGGCATGCTACACCACACCATGATGCAAGGTTTGCTAAGGGGCTGTGCAGTGTTATGTGGGGTAGCTAGAAATTAGTAGGCAAAGCCATGCAAATGAGAGGAGTAATAGTAAATCACAGATTCCCCACTGGTGTAAGGATGCACCTCACAGCGTAGCATTATAACACTAAGGTGTGCCCTTGAGATAAAGATGACATCAAGAGAGGGGTGTGTCACCATTGCTGAAAGCACATTGGAGCATTGCTAAACCGGTTTGCCCCTAGCTAGGCAAAGCTGCAGGATAGGGGTGTGTTGAACTGGCCATAGCTTTGCTTAGCGAAGAGTACACAAGGTAACCAAGTATGCATGTGAACGGAGATGAAAACGTGCGTAAACCCGGTAAATGGGTTTGCGTGGTGTGCACTGCAGCTGAAACAGGAAGGGTATAGGAAAGAAATAAGGAAATGCTGTTGCAGGGAAATTGGAGTACAAATGACTAATTAACACCTAGGAGCCTACAGTGGGCCACTGACAACAGCTAACAAGGCTTCAAGCAGCTACATGCAGAACAGCAAAGGGGTGGGGCTGTACTGCAAAGAAAACAGTAAAGTGTCAAAGCTAATTTGCAGTATATCAGCTGCAAGACACATTTTGCTATGACTGGGTAGGGAAAGTACAAAACAAGAAAGACAGCAGCTGAATGCATGCCTGATAATGGGAGGGGATCCAGGTTTAAAAGTGAATTAAAGGGCAACAGATTATTCAAGGCAGGCAAGCATGACTCCACAGTAAGGGCCCCACACTTGCAGTGCTCATTGTAAAACCCATAATTAAGACACTCTGCAGCTGCAATAGCTCATACACACTCAATGACATCAGCAGCATCCACAGCACAATAGTATAAAGTGTGAAAGCACCTCACACATATTTGTGTATTCCCATAAATTCTGCACCAGTGGTGTATACAGACGGGGAACTTTTAGTATGTACATGTTAGGGGCTGCCGTAGCTTTGATCCACCAGCATGTGTTGGAGACTGAAGGTGGTGTGGAGGATGATGCACATGACCACCTCAGGCACCAGAGGAGGAAGAGAGTGTTCAGACCCAAGGTAACCTACCAGGGGCTACATGATCTGGAGATAGTAGAGTGTTACAGGGTGGACAGGGGCATCCTACAGCAACTTGTGGAGCTGTGCCAGCCACATCTCAGAGCCAGAACAAACAGAGGGGAACCCATCCCAGTGGATACGAAGGTATGTGTAAGATGGAGAATACTAGCTACAGGTACCTTTCAAAGTCCAACTGGGGATATCATGGGGATCTCACAGGCATCAGAGTCCAGGGTACTACACCAGTTCCTGGATGCCATGTTATCACATGCCAATGAGCACATATACTTCCCCTGAATGCAGGAGGAGTTGGCCAGCAATATGCGTCTCTTCCATCATGTGGCAGAATACCTGGAGGTGCTGGGTGCCATAGACTGCGCGCACATACACATCAAGTCACCACCCAGTGAGCAGGGTAGGAGCTACATAACCCACAAGGGATACCCCTCCATCAACTGCCAGGTCATGTGCAATGCCCAGGACATTATCATGGATGTGTGTGCTGGCAGCCCTGGAAGCTATCACGACTCCCACATCTGGCATGCCTCACAGCTGTGTCAGTTATTTGCCAGGTCGGACATCCCAAATGGCCACCTGGTTGGGGATGCTGGCTATGTACTGGAGCTGTGGATGATGACTCCCATCAGACATGCACACATACCCATGCAGGAATGCCAGAATGAGGCACACGCACAAACCGGAATCATCATAGAGCGTGTGTTTGGGATGCTGAAATCACGGTTCCATTGCTTGGACATATCTGGTGGAGCCTTTCAGTACTCTCCAGGCACGTGTTCCCACATCATCATAGTATGTGCCATGCTACACAATATGATCCTGCGGAAACATTTGCAGCAGGGACAGAATGGTGAAGTCCCTCACAGCCCACCACCATTGCCAAGGGCCCCACAGGCACAGAGGTATTCAGACCACGAACATCCTGAGACAGCTCCAGTAAGCAGACGGAGGTGTGCCCAGTATGCCCATGCCTTGGCAAGGAGGGAACATATAGCACACATGCTGACAGTGTAGGCACCTAGGGACTGACACCTTTCTCCACCTGCACACACAGTAAAAATGGATGGCACACACACAAGACTACCTGAAAATTGTCATGTATAGGCAGTCCACTGTGTGCATCCAACATAGTCATCCCTCAACTATTGCACACACAACTTCCACTGGCACAAGGTAAGTCAACATCTGAACAGTAAAATAAGCTATCAGCATGTGCTGATACTGTATGTATAGGTTCATAGGTAGGTACTTGACCAACTGCCAGAGGCCATTCATAAGCCTAGCCAAAATCTGTCAGCTTTTGCCACCCCATTGATTCATTAACTGTCCTTCTGTGGAGCAGAGCCAATGGCAGGATCCCTGGGGGTGCATCTACTGTTCCCCATCCACTCTTCAAGGTTTCTATTGCAGAATGTTAGTGAGGGGCACTGTATAATGTAGTTAGGGATGTTGTTCCAAAATATGGGGAGTGTCTGTGACAGGAATCCGTCCCTCCAGCATCTTCCAGTTATTGTTGGGGCAAGGTTCAGCTCACTACAGTGTGCGGCTCACTGTGACATGGATTCCCATAGGTGGAGCATATCCATTAAGCCTGAGTTCAACATGGCTGTGTTGGCCAGCAAAGATCATCTCTGGGTAAACGAGTTGCCACTGAGTAAAGCAGGAGTTTATTCAGTCTGGCTGCATAGGGCATATGTTTGAAGCTAGTAATCCCCTTGGTGAGGCACATTCGTGGACCTTCCAGCTGTTGGAAGTGTCTTCTGAGGTACATCCCAAATGGGTTATTATACCCTATGATGGGACTGATGAGTAATGAGTAAAGGGGCATTATAACCCCAGTATGTCTAGATGGGAACCCTTTAGTAATCAGATGGTCTACATAGAAGAATGTCCTAACTACTTTGGAGATATGACTGTCAAAGGGGAGATCACTATCTACCTTAGTTCCCAGATACCCCATTACCTCATCCGTATTAAAGTGGTTGCCACTTATGTGTTAATATGTGGGTGCTTAATATTCCACAATGGAATGACAATGCAGTTAGTGGCACTTGGCTGGAGGCCATGACACTGACACCCTGTGTCGGTCTCTGTGAGGCCCCTTGAGGGATGTCTGTGTCAGCTGGACTATCAAGCATGGCTCCCAGTTTGCAGTCATTGCCAAACATGGTCTGCCATAGTCCACCTGTGTTTGCCTGTACCTCTGAGAAGTATATGCCAAACAGTAGGGCTCCCAGGACTGAGTCCTGTGGGACACCAGTCGTGACTGGTCAAGAGTTGGACCTGGAGACCGCTAGTCGTACCATGCGGGTTCTGTGTGTAAGCCCGTTAGCAACCCAACCTGTGATGTATGGGTGTATGTACAGGCTGGTGTGTTTATCAATAATACCTGAGTAGGGCATGATGTCAAAAGCCTTGGCGAGGACCAGGTAGTATGTGTGAACCAGCTCTCCCATCATCTAATGTCTTGGTGACTGTATGTAACACGTCAAACAGGTTCAGTAGGCATGAACTGCACTCAACCAAGCTGACCTGGGTTGAGTCACGTGTTTGGAGGTTACCAATGTCTTTGTTAATGACTGCCATGAGGATGCGATCCATACCATTGCAGACCAGGCTAGTCAGGCTTATGGGATGGTAGTTACCATGGTCAGTTGTGATTCCACCTTGATGGAGTGGAATAACTGCTGCCACGCACCATTGTATGGGCATGTAGCCTGTGGAGAGGCTGAGGTTGAAAAGCTTAATTAGATGGGAGGTCAGGTTGCCTTGTACAGTTTGCAAGATGCAGTCTGGGACAACATCTGCCTCCATTAATGCTGTGTTCTGCTGTTAGAGAGGGCCATTTCCACCTGTGTGTCTCTGATGTGTGGGATACTGTACCTTTTGGGTGGTGTTGTGGGCTCTTTAGGGGGTGAAGTATGCACTGAATGTATCTGCAAGGATGCTGGTGATATCAGTAGGGTCAGCATATTTTTTGCTATATTTCACCAGCACAGTGCAAATCTGTGTGTCATCACTTAGATCCTAGACATAGCCAAGGAAGGCTTTGTGGTTATCTTTCGAATCCTTGCATATTTTCCTGCTGATGTTAGCCTTGGATGAAGTCATGAGGGACCTATATATCATACTAATAGTGGTCATGGATGTCTGCCCTTCATGGGATTTGCTGTTTGTCTGGAACACTGTCCTACTTCTGTAGTATAGCCTGTTTATTGCAGGGGTCCACCAGACTGGTGTCCTTGTCTAGGAGGAGTGAATCTTGGTTTACCAGTGATGGCACAATCCATACATCCATGTAGGTGCTTATAGACTGCATTTGTAAATCTGTCTGTATCTCGAGCAGTGTTTCCCCTTAGCATGGGGGCTGCAAAACCTCCCACCCTTATCACTAGTACTGTAAATCTAGCTGTAGGAAAGGTATACACTGTGGTTTCCGTGTGGTTTCCGTGAATAGTTCATGGTCAGATCTAACCAGTGATCAGTGTGGTGCACCTGTTGCCCATGTTGGTGATGACCACTTCTAGTATGTTTCCACCCCTCGTTAGGGAGGTTACCACCTGATACAGGGCATATGAGGTGATAAATTCCAGGAAGCACCAGGCCTGGAAGTGAGTACTTGAGTAAGTTTCCCAGTTAATGGTAGGGAAGTTGACATTGACCAATGCCAGGGTGTGCGTTAGAACTGTCATGTTCTCCACTGTCTCCAGGTAGGTGGAGTGGTGGTCCTGGGTCATGGAGGGTGACCTATAGCAGGCCACAGTTTACACTGCAGTTGTGGCTGATGTTAGCTGCACATGGATGATCACAGAGGTATCATGCTGCCCCACTAACCTAGAGGTGTAGGTATCCCTGATGATTATGGATACACTCCCTCCATGTCTGTGTCAGTCCATGTTCTGTGGTTGAAATGTGTGGTATGATTTGTAGTCTGGTAGAGCTGGTGTGTTCTCAGGAGCCTTGAGACAGGTCTCAGTTACTGCACAGATGTTGACGCTGTCTATCTTGAGGAGTGCTGTGAGTGCATGCATGTTGTGATCACAACCCTGGTGTTGAGTAGCATAATCCTCATTGATTCTGCTATTGTGCTATTTATGGAGCTGGTATTCACCTTTGAGACTCTTCTAAAAAAAGGCACCATGGGGTGCCAATAGCCTTGGCCAGTATTCCAAAGCCTAAGACTGACACATAAGCCGGTATGGTATTGTTGCATGCATGTTTCCCATCTGTGCTTGTTTCTCATCTCTCCTGTAGGTAACCTACTGGTAAGCAATAGAAAGCCTTAAACTTATACAAGTCTTCTGGCTTCCAAGATAGGCTTTTGAAGTGACTAAGTATCAGTGTTCTGTATGTTCCTGCTGTACTTAACTGTTTCCTGACTACATGGTGATTTCTCACTGTATATTGTGATCTGAAAGTCTGTTTATTCACATATTATGGCTGTGATGGCCTGCACTTTAGAGGTTCACAGATAGCCTAATACCTATCTGCCCAAGGGCAATTAGAAGCATAGCTACAGTGTGTTGGCTTTCTCTGCACCATTGATGAAGTAACTGAGCCTCTGTCAAGAATAGCTAATGAAGCATTTCCAGGCAGAGTTGACAGAAGCTGTTGAAGACTGGGGTGGTGGAGGGTGATAGGGGCACTTAGTGATCTAAATACGGCATGTTA
>NC_056733.1:1381506727-1381511284 GCF_019279795.1 Protopterus annectens
CACACACACACACACACACACACACACATACATACGTGTGTAGACAGCATTTGAAGTGTTCATATCTGAGAATAACATGGACCATAGCAATCACACACCCCCCCCAAATAATATGAACGTAACATATGAAGAGTATATGCCAATACACTATTACAAATATGTTCTATGGGCACAGTCACCAACACAACTGCAATGACTGCAAATATCCATGACAGAAATACACAGACAGCTTTCATTTAGCAAAACTGTATTACATTCCCATGTATTGCCAAAAGGATTCAAGGAATAATAGTACCTGTATGCTATACAGGAAGCATTTAACAGTGCCTTAATGAATCAGCCTGCAATTACCATAGTATTAGTACACTAAGGGATAGGTGTTTACATAGGGAAGGAACACCCACACACATATAGAAGTTCTATAAAAGGGGTTCCTACACACCTGCATGTGCTATGTACACCCACCAACATCTACCCAACCAAAATAATTGCATCAATACATACTGTCATATCATAACCGATTATTCAACTACTGTACATCTGCTGAAACCTTAACATACCTGGACACAGACACACTAACATGGCCCTATGTGAAATAGTTGCTCTTATACAATTGAACAGCTGCTGAGGTTACAGGGTTTGCATGAACTAATCTCGTTTCAGAGGACTGAAAGGTTCGTTCACCAGGAAGTGTTACCGAGTACTGATTATCAGCACAGTTTGATACACATTAACACCAAACTAAATATGTCTGGTAAGCACACCGTAAACCCCCTAACATTATATGCATAGCTATGCAGCCTTGAGCTGGTCAAACATCCTTGCCAGACTGAAACATATGCAGAAGTATTAGGTACAGACAAACCCTGCACAAGTAGCAATGTTCAGAAATATAACAGCAGTACTCACATTTAGATCAAATCCTCTAGGCATTACACACAATATATTACTGTTCGTCTCTATACAGCTGTTGCAATAGATTTCAGACAACACTTCCAGGCTGTATTCCACACAAGTAAGGCAAAGTGACAATGTCCAAGTGGAGTACTCAATTATACTCCACTGTTGCCATGGTATTAGCTAAGGCAGTAGCAGCGCAGCTGATCTGCATGTAATTAGCTACTTAGGAACACCAATTGGTTATCGGGATAGCACGTTACTGATCAGTAACTATAAAAGGTTGCCTTGTAACACATTCAAACCATCTGCATCTACCTGTAGGTCAGTACAAAACACTGAAAGACAAATTGAAAATGAGTATTATACTAGTCAATAACACCTCCAGTTACTAAGAAGGTATGTATAACATGTAGTATGTCTGTGTATGTAGTACCTGTTCTGTAAGAATTACAATGAATCAATGCATATAGTGGAAATAGCTATCTTGTAGTGATGTATTGTTGAGCAGTAGTAACGCTTGTAGTATTCTATGTGTGTACTGCTGTAGGTAGGTCACAAGGCAAATTCCTCATACACCACAAGGGATGATATGGGCTTGGAACTCACCAATTCACTTCCAGCCACTGTCAGTATCAGGATTGGTCCAATAAGTATGTGCTATAACAGGGGATAGTATATGTCGATATATTGTAACAGTCGACATATGTATGGGTGTATGAGTAAGATGAACATGTTAAAGTTGGGCTTACTGTGCAAATATGGTTTGCATTGTGGGATATTGTGCCAATAACTGTGTAATGAAGAGTATTTTAGGCAGATCTGTATTCCATTCTACATAGCATTTCTGTTATGTTATGCAAACAGTAGTTATGTCTATTGGCAATTACAATACTCAATAACAGGATACATATCACTTGTATTCATCTGACAGTTTAGCAGCATGATGGCAAAGATAACTGGAAGAGCTAGGTAACTATCCATGCACATAACGCATGTAATATCAACCTCACTAGTATCGTTTACAAGCAATTACAGCTGTGCATGTGTACATGTTATGCAAATATGTAGTGACCCTTGTTACAGGGCTGGACCTCTCTAGTATCGTTTGCAAGCAATAACAGCTGCCTATGTGTACATGTTATGCAAATGTGTAATGAACCTTGTTACAGGGCTCGGCCAAATGGCTATGTGCACACCTACATAGAGTGGATATTGAGAGTAGAGACACACTGGTTGAACTACCAGGTTTGTGTAGCCTAACCTCTCATTGCCAACCTAACAGCCGTTGGCACAAACTGTATGTAAGATAGTGCACAGTACTGGTAATGAAACAGGTTGCATATCATCTTTAACTCCAGTGTAACATCTGCAGTAGGAGTGTAAGATGTAGGAGACTGCTGCCCATGTGTAACAGCCACTTCATAGGTGATGGCTTACACTATCTGATTATATCCTGATCATGTTGATAGTGGCATCAGAGTCTATAGATACATGACTCTGTTTAGGGAGTGGGTGTCTGTGCCCAACAGAGCTCATGGTCCTGGTGGATATGTGAGTATATACCCAGAGAAGGAAACAGACCTGTAGACACTTGCATCATCTGCAATCAACTATCAGGATGTGATGTGCTCCTCAGAGGAGGATTGCTGCTAAAGGTAGCTACAATGTTTCCATAATAGCCAGTGTTGTCACGTCCATAACACAAATATTTACAAGTGAGCATCATTGTCTAAAACATTTTCATAAGCTATAAGTAAACTAAATACAGTACTTGGTACTTGTAGTACTGAATGCTCATACAGGCATGTCCACTAGTCAGCTACTGGTGTTTACTAATGTCAACTTTGTGTATGTGGCCATCCTGGGGGAATGTAATCTCTATGCCATGTACACTGCCAAACCCACCTAACACCACACCCCACACATTGTCTGGGATACAGCTACAGGGGTAAGCTGGAAAGCAGTCTAGTCTACAGCCATGACTGGACTGGACAGTCATGAGGTGTAGGTTAACGCATGCATCTCATCATCACAACCAACACATAGCCTTACCAGAACACAGTAAGGACACCCACACACACTACCAGAAATCACACACCTTCACAGACGCTTCTAAATATCTTGCCAAACAAGTGACCTCCCAAGCTGGAAGAGACAGACAATGAAATACACAAAATGTATGACATAGTTTGCATAATTGTGCCACACCTCAGAACAAGTGGCTGGAAACATGTCCAACAGTACTCATTTGTGAATGCAAACTCTAGCACTATGTTACACACCAACCTATACGAGGGCATACATACTGTCAGCTGCCAGTCTGCCATGATTAGCCAGATACCCGTACACTCAGACCACCTTTTAAACTATGCACAAGGCTCTGGCATATTTCATGTTGTTGTGCAGGACCTGTGATGCAGTAGCCTGGACTGCATGGAAACACATGTAGGAACTGTCAGGTCTTGTAGCCCATGCAGGTATGCCCCAAGGCCTGGGTAGCATTCTGCCATTGGCCAGAATGATACTACAGTACAGGGACAAAAGGATTGTATTCCACAATTGTCTAATGTAGTGGTGCAAGTCAAAGGGTATCCAGTATCTGTCTGCCTGGGATAACATGGTTGACAGACCATGATGCGTTGCCAGACAGGGGCTGCACCTGTCATGCCTGGGAATCTGGATACTGCCTAGGGATCATGCTTCCCCTATTGTGCCTTCATCATGCACAGTTCAAGTGGAGGTCCTCTGCTGTTACAGGGACAGCCAAGCAATAAACTGCGGGTCTCGCTACACAATGATACATGTCAGAAACACTATATGGATACACATATGTCAATCCCTAACATGGAGAGCATATCTGTGCAGTGGCTGAGACATATTTCAATGCTCTGGAGAGAACACCTGCATGACCATGTTATAACACATACCTTACCTCTTGCCCATTATCCTTTATTGGAACACGCGGGCTGCAGGTGTGTCCATATTCCTGAAGGATATGTACACCCCCACACTAGTAGCACTTGCATAACTTCAGATCCATTATGCTGAGCAACTACCTTTATGCCAAAGTGGAATACAAATTGCACCTTGCGACAGATCACCCACCATGCCCCGGATTTCCCAACTGCCATAATGTGCTGTAATGGGGAAGATTAGGTTTGAGACAGAAAACTATAATAATGGCTACTCTCAACAATTCCATTATGAACTGGGAAGACTCCTCATGTACCAACACCTGCGCTCAATGCATGCTGGATTCTATCAACCCCAATGACCTGGATCACAATAGTCACACAAACAAGGCTAACAGTATGCTACACATAGTCAGTCTCCAGAGCCAATGTTATGCTTCCTAAGAGCAAAGTGGTGACTGTCATGGCACCCATGCAGATGGACAATGCATGTGTAAAGGCTGAATCCTAAACAAATGAACCTTAAGCAATCACATACGTGCAGTGATTGTGCCATTGAAACAGAACCAAGATTCAACCAAACACAAACAAGAAGGCAAACTGGTGGTACCATGCTTTAAACTGTACCACAGAAGGTAGTAACTGTTGCAAGAGTGAACATACATTAGTGTAGGTGATCCCTGGTCAGCCTCAGTGAGATGCAGATACACCATATAAAACCACACAAAGCTACTGTGAAACTTTT
>NC_056733.1:1381511784-1381536784 GCF_019279795.1 Protopterus annectens
CAGTTTAGAGGAGGCATTGTATAATAAAACTTTTTATGATCTTGACAATGCTATAATATTTTTAAGAGCAAAAAATGTAATAGAACATATAGAATATATGGATTGGAGTAACAGCTCTTTGAAAAGACAGGTAGAAAGAAAAAACTGGAAAACCAATGAAATGAATGACCTTTTCTAGTATGTTTATAATTTAAGGGGAGAATTTGATGCATTCTTAAGGTAATTTCTTTTATTCTAATTTCCTTTCTTTTTTATTCAACTTCTTAGTCTAAAATCAGTAACTATTATGTGCATGCATGCGTGCATACATGAGTATGTGTGCTGATACATGTTTATACTCAATAGTTTTGGATCAAGAGCATTTGTAATTATATATAGACATTAATGATGTTTGGGCTGCATACAGGTTTCCTACAGTTAATGAAATAGTCACATAGTGATTTATGTAAAAATAGAATAATTTAAAAAAATTGCATCTTTTATTGTTTAATATACTGAGTTGCAAAATACACCTTATATTTCTTGTATGTGTGTTTGAGTCTTAACTTTTTTCTATTTTGAACTTCCTGCTTTGCTCTGCAGTCTTCTCTCTTTCTATTGCTTTTCTTTTATATATTCTTCAAAAGTTATTATATTAATCCAACTATAGATTTTTCTGTTGGATACTGGGGGACTGGGGCAGGAGGGGAGGAAGGAACATGGCTGATTATTGTGCATTGCAGTGATTTTTGCTATAATATAGTTGACCACAACATGATAATGATAATTACAGTGGCGATGGTATGCTTATTTTATTTTTCCTTTTGTTTTGTTTAAATGATCTGGTAATTCTGACGGACCTTGGGGATGGGGGAGATGTGTACTGCTTGAAATAATTTAATTTCAACATGCAAAACAGCAGTTACTTAGTTGAATATGAGTGAATGGAGAAGGAAAGAAAAGCAAAGAACATGATCAGTTGGGCTCCTATCAGAAGACCGAAGATGCATTTTGTCAAATGCACCTTGGTCGAACTTCGAATGTCGAAAACGCAAAATGATAAAATGGCATATAAGCAAATTCTTTCCCTAGGAAAGAAGTCACTTGGCCGCTTCCATCACTTTGCCGTTTTTGGCACGGTAGTGCAGTCTTGGAGTTGGTATATTTAAGTGGGGGTGTATGGTGGGCACAGCCATCCATGTTGAGGTGTGTGGGGGGGTGCAGCCCCCTACTTTATGTAATGTTTGAATGTGTTTTGTTTTTTTTGTTTTTTGGGGAACAGTGATTTTTTTTTCCCTGGGAAAAAAAATCACTGTTCTGGTAGTTCGATATGTTGTGAGTTCGAACTTTTGAGTTTGATATAACAACGTTCGATCATTTGATCATTCGTTGTTATAATATAGACCCAGTCAGTTAGTATAGACTAATGTACTTTTTGGTTTGTTTAAACTTAATTGATTTCTGTAGCCTAAAAGAATAATTGGCTGTTTTTTTAGTATGTTGAAGCTTAAATGGGAAAAGGTACTGTGATGTGAGAGTTTGTTGTTCTTAGAAAGCTGTACACAACTGGTATAGTGGTCTGTGGTTGAATTTGTGATGATTGTTGGGTGTATTTAAACTATGTAAAACAAAAAAGCTCTAGCACTTACTTAGTGAAGCTTTATTAAAAAAAAAAAAGAATTCTGGCTTCTTGCTAAGGGCATGAGCATAATGATGTACAGGCATGGCAGTTGAACTCAAGGAAATAGTTAATGAAAGATGTGACTCTTACATTTAGCGCCACACATTAAAGAGATAGAATTCAAAGTATACAAGATTTAAAGGGACAGTTCCTAATTTTTCCATGACCTCATGTATAAGCAACAGACTAATCTTAATTAGTTAAAGAAAGATGCGACTGTTATGTTTAATGTCACACATTAAAGCGATAGACTTCAAAGTATAAAGGATTTAAAGGGACCGTCCCTCATTTCCCCATAATTTCATGTACAAGCAACAGACTATTTTTATTCAGGATCAGAGACAGGCAAGCAACAAATTAACAAGATGAGATTATTGAAAACTATTATTTGCACATTGAAATCTAATTTTATTCTGCAACCTAATGCAGTAGGATTTATATACTTCTATTTAAGAACATTTCATGTGTAATTATAAATCTCAGAAAAGCACTCCTGTCATAAACTTCATCTGCCATAACTTGATCAAAAGCACATTGCATTAATTTTTCATGCTAGCTGTAACTGTGAAGCAAATATTGGTATTACAACCAAATACATATTTTAGGGGACCAGAGATTTGTTAATACACATTGTTTACATGAGGAGATGAGTTATTATGTCATAAAGTTGTATAAAACTTAGGCAGGAAGAGTAAAAGATGATTCTCATTCTTACTTGTATGCAAATAAATCTGCTGCTACTGCTTTATAACTAATTTTGAGAATATACACTTGACACTTGTCACATTCAATAACATGTTTCTTATTTATGGCTTTCATACTGAATACTATTTGATACAACTATACTCTTCTGATGTATGCATATGCTAGACTGACTCATAAATGCTGCTCATTCTATTTTTGCAAAATGTATCACATACTACTTACTCCAGTGTCATAGAGGGAGTCCTTGCTGTGTTTAAGAAGACACAATTTGTATTAATAGGCATGGGATCTGGAGGGAGTTTGGTGAGAGGTTATGAATGAACAGCACACAGTTGAAAAATAAACATCTCCCAAATGTTAACACTTGACACACAGTTAAAATATTATTACTCAAAGTTATAATGGTATTGTATAAAAAAATAGATGCACCAAGGAAATATTCCAAATTGTTCTAAGACATATCATGGTATTTAGCATCAAATATTTGTTCACAAAAGAAATGTTTTGAGTTAAGAGTACATTGACTTCTAAAAGTTAAGAATGTTTGACTGTAGATCTTATTGCTAAAAGATCTTAAAGTGAGACATCAGAGATATATACTAAATCAAGAGTGCTACATCTTTAGGCATTCTTTCTGTATAACATAGCAATTTTAAAATAAATATATGTGCATGTATGTAATGTATGTATATATGTGTGGCTAGATGGGTTACATCAGTATACATCAGACATTTTAAAGAGGAAGAGGCAAGCTTCACAAAAGAAATGCCTGATATAACATGAAGTCATGTATTTTTATACATTCTCCTTAATGCAGTGTGATGCAGAAAATGATATGCATTCAGTTAAATAAAACTTGCTGTATGCTTTTGATATGGGTATGAAAAGATGTTAGAACATCAAAGAATGTAGATGTGTTGCAACATAACACATAACAATATTATATTTAAAATTAATATTATTTGGAAACTTTGGCACTGCTGTCAGTGGGAAATTATAAAATAATATGTTAATACAAAAAAAAACAATTATGACAGTACAGAAGTTTTAGTGGTTATACTGTAAGGGCAATCTAAGAACCATATATTGAGATAGATCACTTAGAATTTGATATTTGAAACAGGCTTGCAGATGTTGTTATTCTTGACAATTCTCATGTTGTATTTATTTGAATGTATGATACAGTTATTATTTCATTTTCAGTGATATTTAAAGAACAAGGAAAGTGAGCTCCTATACTCAATGGATCACATAAGTGTTATAATCCAATAATGATCTACTACTGAAAATAGTATATTAGGATTTCTTATTGAAATATAATATAAAACATATAAAAGTTCTATTACCACATTAAGGTGTGAGATTATGGTATATAGAAAATCATCATTTATTTATATACTTAAAAATACCAGAGAAGGACTTAGACTTTCTTTTGGATAGAGTAGATGGGTTTGTTAGTTTGGATGGTATTACTATTCAAACTAGGAGTATTAGACCCTATGGAGAAAAAGATAGTTAAAAGAATTTCTTGTTTAAATAACATGACTTATTGTTTTTATTGGTGTAACTGCGGTGGTGGTGCTGCGGTAGCGTTGTCACCTCACAGTTAGACGTTGGCCGTTCGATTCTCAGTTAAAGCGTCTACTGTGTGACGACATGCGTGAATGGGCGTTCCTTCGTTGAAGGTTGTGCGTTAGGCCCGGCAAGCCAGCATGTAAAACTCTACTGCCAATCATTAGCGGACGGAGTTCCGCTGTGGCGACCTAACGAAAAGCGAAGACACACACACACACGTTGTTTTTATTGGTGTCTACAACTGTTGTTAATTTTTATGTATTTGATATTACTAATATATATTGATCTTTAATAACTAATAGGCAGAGTGAAGCATATAAGAATGGTATAATAAAAATAATACACCCAAGAGTTAGAAAGGCATTTATTGTATTTTTTCTCATAGATGTTATGTGATACAATTAAAGTGTATATCTATTAATATTAATGACCTAAAATATGGTTGAAAAAGAAGCAATTTTAATAAATTTCTAAATTTATATGTTTCACAGATCATTTTCCTTCAATAAACACATCTATTACAAGATGTTATAAATAAACTTAATACAAATCATTTTACAAGCTTAAGAAATTCCCAGTATAAACAGAAAAATAAAGGGGTAGCAATTTTATGGAGAAATTCCTTACCCATGCCTAATATAATAAGCACATGTAATGATGATTCAAGCATGTTTTGCTTAGCCATAATTGAAATTAATATAAATCTATATACCTTAATTAATATTTATTGGATACCTGGTATTGGTGCTAAAACAGCAAAGCAACAATTAGAAAAAACTAATACAACTCCTGAAAGGCAGTATCATTTTGGTGGGAAACTATAACTGTATACTAAGAGATGAAGATTCCAATACTACTAGAAAACAGAGAATACCAGCTTCAGTGAAATAATTAAAAAACTTCATAGACTCATTTCTGACCAAAGACATTAATGAATTTTCAGATTCAAGTTCTTTTTATACACATTTTTCACATAGACATAGAACACAGTCAAGAACAGATGGAGTGTATATTTCCAATAAATTCATTTAATATCTAAATTGAGTAATGTAAGGACAATTTCATGTCAATTTACAATAGAAGAAAATTATAAAAACAAATTAGGTATAATTAATGCTCTTATTGGTAAATGGAATAAGGTTTCCTTTACCATTGACAAGAGACTTGCTTTAATAAAAATGATTATACTACCAAAGGTTTTGTATTTAATACAATCTCTATCATTATCCCCATCTAAAAAAAAAAAATAGAGAATTTAATTCTGTAATTCCTAATTTTTTTAGTACCCTAACAAACCAAGATTGGGATTAAATCACCATGTAAGAGACTGGTCCTTTGATGAAATCAGTATGCCAGAAATAGAGTTATATTCATTATCATCAATTATAAAAATAATTTCCTCTTGGTTAAATAAAAACTATGATGCCAAATTGAAGGATATACAAAAGAACATATGTATAGATTCAAATCAGATAGTTTCCATGCAACTAAATGAGAAAACAAATAAACATTTTCTATGGATCTTAAAACACTATGGGCAGGATTCACGAAGCCTCCGTGTAAGAGTTATAACGCATACATGGAGGCTGCAGTTAAACGGAGTGATGTCAGCATGCTCTGCATATTCATGAGAGCATGCTGAATCACACCAAAGGCTAACACGGTCCGTGTAAGACAGTAGGGGGGCGTGTCCGTAGGCCGAGCCCTGTAAGCGGACATGCCCCAGAAGAGAAAAAGTGCCCAAAGTAAACACCCACGCCAGAGTCCATGGAAATGTGAATAAACACAACACAACACATGTCCCCACAGACTACGAACATAAAATGTACAAATGAACATCACATATTTTTTTTTTAAATTGTAAAGATGTTTAACCGTGAGTGCGCTCATTTGCGCGGGTGTGCCCGTAGCGCAGCTACAGTTAGCAGTCAGTGGGAAAGCATATAAGAACTAAATATGCAAAGTAAGGCAAGAAGCAATAGCGTAGCGGTAGAGATGTTGGCTGAAGAGCAGGCATTCATGGTTCAAGCCCCCACAGCACCAATTTTTATTTTTAGCAAAATAAGCACGAAACAAGTCCCTGACAAATATATACACATAAAATCAAATTTTATGTAAAATGTAATGAAATAGCCCATTTATATTGAAGAAATGTGAAGTAACAAAGCAATAAAAAATGCCAGATGTGCCCATAGCTGAGCTACAGTTTAACAGGGTGAGTGCCTCTGCCCGTAGGTGAGCAGTGGTTTAACTGGTGCAAAATGAGTGCCCGTAGCTGAGCAGTGGTTTAACACACTGAATCTATGTGCCCCTAGCTGAGCTGAGCGTAATATGCGTGCCGATAGCCAAATGAGGCTTAAACCAGCGTACCCCGTTTGCGCGGAGCTGCGCACCACGCAAACAAGCTAACCGACGGGCAACATTGAGCAAGCTGTATCAAAACTGCCTTTACACAGACACGCCCCTCAGCTTGTCTAGACAGTCATAAAAAATAAAGTAGTGGCGAGGATCGAACCCAGGAAACTATACACCATAGTCAACGTACCAAACCACTAAGCCATGACAGCAGTACCTATAAATGCAATAATAGCTAATATATAGGAATGAATACAAACTGGAGCATGACAATGCAGGTTTACTGAAGTTGATACAATTCCAAAATGGCCAATCACAGATATGTGCGGGAAAAACGGACTATATAAGCCCCATAGGTGGCAATACACAGCATAAACGATTGTAGAACTGAACTACAGCCAGAATGACAGAAGTAGGAGAGGGTAGTTGCTTTCGAGCACAGAGGTGGGGCATTGAGGAGTCCAGGTACATGGTCTGGCTCCTAGTCCACAATCATGAGGCCCAACTCATGCAGGGCCAGGTCCTCTGGGGAGCATACAGGGCTGAGGCATGGGACCGGTTGGCTCATGATCTCACCAGTGCCACAGGGATTCCAAGGACTGGTGAGCAGGTCCGTCACCACCATGTGGACCTGAAGAGATGCAAGCAGGACCAACTGAACCTTTGGATCCAGGAGGCCCGGCAAATGCCCAACGCCCCACTACTGAGTAAGTTACATTTAATTATGTATGTAAGAAATTAAACTAGCTGATATTATGGAGATGTGTATTCCAATATTACTTCATTTATATTACACCTGCAGGTGTCCGTTCTGCGAACCGCAGAGCCTATGGTGATAGGCTGGTGCAGTTGCGCCACCAGGCAGGTCAGTAATCCACTACCAGTAACTGTAAAGAAATATAAAAGTATGACAGTCAGCAAAAGAGTGCAGTGTAGTCACTAAGGAATAAAATGTGCAAGTAACAGTGTGAAAGTGTCTGCAAGTATTGCTTGATTACAAAAGTGTGTTGCAGCCTGTAAGCCAAACAGAAAAATGAAAATGTCTGACATAAATTCTGAAATAAAAATGCCCCACCTGTAAGAAAATAGTACACAACCTGCAGCAGGCTGAAAAGTATAGCTGCAGAAGATGATGAAATCACATGTGTGAACTATATCCCTGTTGAAATACTGAAACATGACAGAAGTGAGACTGCTGGAAAGGATTGTAATAACTACAGGTAAAACATGTCAATAAAGCCTAGAAGTAAGTACCATCCTGAATAGTAAAATGAAAACAAGTGAGAGAGTGTGAGAAAGTGTCATGAATCCAGCAATACAGTAGTAATAACCCCTGAATAAAGTATACTGCAGTCAAGACAGAATGAAATGCAAGTGAGAATCCAAACCAAGCAGCGAAATCTGTTCAAAGTGTTGCTGCATCTGGAATGTGTATCTCAAAATCTGGATATGTTGCTCTCAGTCTGCAATATGCAGATAGTATGATTGTCTGATATACCAAACATCCACACTTGTCTACAGCTATATAAAGCAAATGTAGCAGGATGATGTAGCTGAACAAAGCTAGATATGAATGTGTATGAAGAACAATAAAATGTATATTGATGTTGCAGTAACAGTCCTATCACCAAGTTGAAATAGTTATCATATAGGAAACTGTAGTTAGAACAGTAGTGTGTATATATCTGTAGCTATTAGAAATGTACAGCATATGTATTGGTATTTGAAGGTGTTAATATTATTTTCTTCACCCCACCCTATAACCACATATAACCCATTCCACGTGAAAATGGTATGTGCAATCACAATTAACACCCCTGGACGTTTGTCCTGTTGGGTCATATATATTTGCATGTCCGTTGATGCATCTGCCCTGTTCATACATCCAAACCTGATGGCCTGTTGCCATCAATTAACCCTGCATGTTGTTGGACTGTGTATTGCTATTCAAATTATGCATGTGTTATGCACGCTGTTCAATGGTGTGAATATCTGGGTGTTTGGTTAATGGGAATACTAATGCATGCTGTTACAACTAATTGTGAATGGTATTATGTGTCACTAACCCAAACTGTCATGACATAATGCAAAACATAGGACGACAGGGAAGGTGGGTTCCAGCGGACCCACCTCTCCCACCTCAGCTGGCGAGTGCACCTGGCACTAGTGCCCTGTCTGGACCCTCCTCCGGTGGCCCTGTGCCACCTGCGGGTGGAAGCGCTGCAGGGGATGGGGCTCACCCCCCCCCTCTGCAAGTGTGGCCGGAGAAGAACCACCACTCACCCTCCGTAGCGTCTGGACTGTGGTGCGTAGAGAGATTCGGGACTCTGTTCTCGAGCCCCTATGCCAGCTTGAGGCATGGGTGGCACAACTTACGGGCATGCCTGTTGCCCGGCCTACACAGCCCCCAGCACAGCCCAATCCTGGGCAGTGAAGGAACAGTGGCAACTGCCTATGGGTGGGGATATCAGTTCCACTGTTGCCATCTGTGGGCTCATGGGCTCTGGATATCCAAACCTCCGTCCCCGTCAATTGTGTAACCCCCCCACACGTGTCATATACCGCCCCTGTATGCGTCTTGTTTGTCTTGTCTGTTTACCTACCCAACCTACCTCCCCAGCTGTACCGACTTCCTTCATCTGACATACCACTCTCACCTGAAAAAAAAAAAAAGGGCACTCTGTACCCACAAAAAAATTACGCCCCATACATAGCTGCCCATTCCCCACACATGTCTGCTGGACATGGAAACTATCAATTACAATTGGCTGTACAACAAGTATTATTGTTGTCCTGACACCTCTCTCAGGGGTGGAAGGTTACAAATGTCACACCAAATTACATACATATGCACAGCTGTTGCTGATGAAGAAATGGGCAGCTATGGGCCTTACCTACATCCCTCCTGCAAATCCCAAGCTTGTTTCCCTACTGTCTTACCCTATTTGTGACCCCTTTTTCACCACTTTCCTGTCTCCCCATTTTCATTTCTTTCAAAGAAAATAGAGCGGGTGTGCGCCAGAGTAAGCACTGTTAAGCGGTTGTAAGTGGGTGTGCGTGTGTGTGCGCGGAGCTAAACACCAGTGCGCATGCGGGAGCTCCGCACAAACCAGTGCTAACCCGGTTACAACTGCTTAAAAGTGCCTTAGTCACTTTGATTGACAGGTCCTGTACTCAGTTCAAAAGCAAAATAAAATCCCACTGTCAGTCCCGAACCCAGCACCTTGGAAACACTAGTCTGTATGACCTACCACTAAGCCATGACTTTTATACAAGAACATTGTGCTAAAATAAATATAACATGTAATAGTAGGGATGAATGTAAAGGGAATATAGGATGTGTAGTACCCAAAGCATGTCATGTAGAATTACTGTCAAAACTACTGGATTCCCATAATAGTAGTGTGTGAACAGAAACAGCCATGCTAGTTGTTAGCTTGTAGGTAATAATGTCGGTTAATGTACATATATAAATGTATGTATATGTACATATATATATATATATATATATATATATATATATATATATATATATAAATATATATCTATATATAGTTGTAGGTGTCATTGTGCATACACACTTACTACAGGGAACAGGAGAGAGGAATGGAGAAATGTGAATCTACAACACAGCCTGAATCATGAGAGAGATACTAACCTTTACACTCACAGAACAGTGTCCACAGCATACCAGCATGGTCCCCGCCCTTACAATCTGAAAGAGCAACGCCTATCTCACATACCCTTTTATAGCACTGTCCTGAAATCACAGTGAGAACTGCAATCAGTACTCAACTGGCTGTATGCAATTAGCAAATGCTGGCTTACAACTGGTGCAGAGGCCATCACATGGACCTATGCAGATACCTACAAAAGCATCCAGTACTAACACTCCACACATGCAATACATTCATTGCACTGTCTGGAAGCAGACAGAGGGAGAGAGAAAACAGAGAGAGAGAGAACAAAAAAAAAAAACCCTACACACTGTGACTCTGTGACTCTAAGCTGTCAGCAGTGACAGTAGCAGCAGGAATCAGAAGCAGTGGTAACGCAACCAGCTGCGACAAACACAGGTAATGCAAAGTAGCAGGTTAATAGTGTGCATACTGTGAACCCTCCAAATGTGTCATAGGTCTGTATCTATAGGTATGTCCATGTGATATGTTGTGTGTACGTAGTTCCACCAAAAGGGGATGACCATACATTACATGTCAATCAGTGTTAGGCCATGATCCTGGCAGCAGTTGTCTGTGCGTTGCCCTCAGCAATGGCTGTAGTGACTGCTTTGAAAGGTCAGCCAGGTTCAAAAGGCAGGATCAGCCCATCACAAAAGCACACTAGCTGGCAACAAGTGTCTGCAGGTACCCGATATCACTGCATATGCATCCCATACTGCATAATTCCATAGCTTAGCAGACCAGGCCGGTTATGCATATGATGTGGTAGTTCCCAGGGTCAGTCGAGGTGCCTCCTTAGTGGTGTGGGACCACTGTCACTGTATGCCACTGTCCAGGTACATATCCTGTAGTACAGCCAAGATAAATTATCAGTGTTATATGCGGTTGTATGTCCTCTTGGAGTGCAGGTAGCACACATCCAGGGATAACATGAGGTCACAGTGATGCTGTGTGTTCTGCTCTGCTGAGGGCGGCCCTCACCTGGACATGTGAGATGATAGGGAGGTTACATACAGCTGTGATAACTATTTCAACTGGTGGGGGAGAAGGAGGGGGGATACGTGCACTGAACCTGTCTGCAAGACTGTTGCCAATATCTGTGTGTTTGGTGAATGTTAAGTAGGTGTGTATTAACACAGAGCATATCTGAGGCATTTGGTCCATATGTGTAACATAACTGAAGAAGGCCTTGTGGTCATCCATAGTGTTTGTGGCCATTTCCCTCCCAGAGTAGGCCGTGGCCGTTGTTATGATGGATCGTAGTGTAGTACCAGTGCTGACCACAGATGCCTTCCCTTAATGCGAATGTGCTCTGTCCTGCAGTAGCCCCTGCTACTGTTATACAATCTGCCTCTGTCTGGGGTCCACCGGACAGGATGCCTAACCTTTGTGCATAGGGTCTGGGTTAGAAATGTGTGTGCAAGTTCCATGCAATCTGTGGCATGTCCGTGGTAAGCGTTTGCAAAGGGGTCAGCAGTGTGGGTTGTGGCTTCCACTGGCCCAGTGTGCTGCATGGATACCATCTCAGTCCTAACAAGTGAATAACTGTCTAATCACATACATATCAAAGTAGTCTACTGTGCTGGTGGTGGTGGGATATGTATATCCAGGCCGAGTAACTTCTGCCACATCACACTAGTGGATGGCATCCCACATACAGTACCTTGGGATGAACCCCCAGAGTGAGGTTGTGCATTGGACCTGTCAGTGTGTGCTGACCGATGGGGCATGCTACTATGTTGTGTGGAATGTGGCAGGTATTGTTGCACAGGTGTTGGCTGAACACTGATATCTGGCCATGTACCTGTGTATCCACCACGACACACACACATGCAACATATGGGAGTAGTAGTATATCACTACACATGAGTATCATGTATAGTATGTGTGCCATATATTGCTGACATAGTCTGCTGATATCCTGTTTGTGTTGTCTTCCAGGGAGATGGCGCGTCAGCGTAATCCCACCTATTCTGCAGCGGAAGATGAGGAGATCCACCAGAGCCTGGTGCGGGAGTATGACATCCTGTTTTTCTGCACCAGTCAGAATCAGCAGGAGAGGGCTGCTCTGTGGCAAGACCTTGTCCGTAGGGTAAATGATATTGGCACACATAATAGGACATATGAGCAGGTACGACATCACTGCAGTGATTTAATCTGAAGTGTCCGTCAGCGTGCATCAGATATCCACAGGCAACA
Organism: Protopterus annectens; assembly: GCF_019279795.1. Classification (NCBI taxonomy): domain Eukaryota; kingdom Metazoa; phylum Chordata; order Ceratodontiformes; family Protopteridae; genus Protopterus; species Protopterus annectens. Next base: position 1,381,523,959 of record NC_056733.1, read on the forward strand.
GGTTGCCACTGGAGGTGGGGTGGCCACACATCCCCCCCTCACCAGACTGGAGGGGCTACTCCTAAGTGTTGTAGCTCCAGCCCCGGAACAGCAACAGCAGTACACCTGCATCATGATGGAGGCTGGATCCACACAGCAGCACAACATGGAGCGTGCAGGTAATATGCCATATGTACACTTGACTGTTCTTTACACTGTTAGTTTATGCATGTGTAAGGTGTGTCCGTGGTATGTATCTGTCATCATAGTATGTAATTGTGCATGTGTGATACTGGCAATATCAGCAGCTGACGTGTGAAAGGCAACTGGTGCACTACTGCACTGTATCATATGCAATATCAATGGCACAGTTATGCCCACTGACATTAATCTCATCATTTCTGCAGGTCCCTCCGGGGTTACAGCAAGGCAGGCCATCCATGCTGGTGAGTGTGTTTAACATAACCTATAATAGTCCTGATAATGCTAGTAACAGTAGTGTAACTCAGTAGTGCTCTGTATGTATACTGCGGGGTGTGCATGTGTGCATGTGTGCAGGTGTGCCTGTGCCCATGTGTCCACGTGTGCATGTGTGCATGTGTGCCTGTGTCCACATGTGCATGTGTGCATGTGTGCATGTGCACCTGTGTCCACGTGTGCATGTGTGCATGTGTGCATGTGTACACATGACCACGTGTGCATGTGTGCATGTGTGCATGTGCCCATGTGTGCATGTGACCACGTGTGCATGTGGGCATGTGTGCATGTGCCCATGTGTGCATGTGTCCACGTGTGCATGTGTCCACGTGTGCATGTCTGCATGTGTGCATGTGTGCCTGTGTGCATGTGTGCATGTGTGCATGTGTGCCTGTGTGCATGTGTCCACGTGTGCATGTCTGCATGTGTGCCTGTGTCCATGTGTGCATGTGTGCCTGTGTCCATGTGGGCATGTGTGCATGTGTCCATGTGTGCATGTGTGCATGTGTGCAGAAGTGCATCACTGGTAACAATGTCTGGAGACTGTAAACTGTGTTTCCTGTCTTCCTCCCACAGGTTCTGGTGCTGCTTTGGTGAACTGCAGCAGGGAAACTGAATCTTGTGCCACGGGTACTGGTAATGATGATATTTGTGTAATGGTACAGGAAGGTGTGTCAGGGTCCGCCATTGGTCAGCCAATTGACAGTACACAGCTGTCAACCCCATCATTGCGCACAGTCATCCTGCCAGTACATCCTTTGTCACCATTGTCCCTAGGTGATGGACAGGATACAGTGGGCATAGACCAGGGTAATGTGGTACCTGTGGCACATGCGTCCCCACACAGCAGCCATGGGCAGGGTCCTCCAATGGTACCACACAGACAGTTGCCCATGGGTTCTCGTGGGAGCATCCGTGGGCGTACTGCCTCTGGCCGACATGCCCAAAGAGGTCTGTCAACCTCAGCTATGTTTCGGACTGTCATCCAGGCACAGTCACGTATGGAAAGGTACACCAGACAGGGTCTGAGGGAGCTGAGAGCATGTCGCACAGCCATGACAGACAGTATGCGTGACATTGCGGATGCTATCTGTAATTTCACCAATGTCATAGACAGACGTTGTGGGGACATATTACAGCAGTTCCACAACCAAATGTCCATGTGCCAGGGCAATGGTGGGCGTTTGCGGCATCGACGTGGCCGTATGCTGGCAACAGCAGCAGCTGGCAGTCAGCGCGGATGACAACAGGCTCGCGCACGCCCCCATAGTGCCAGCAGCAGCCCCAGCAATGCTGGGTCTGTGCTGTCATCTGAACGCCCCAGGAGACCACGTGCACGTGGCTCTGGACAGTCCCAACAGGTACCTGTGTCCAGTCAACACACTCCCGCTTCTGATGACAGTACCCAGTCTGGCTTAGTACTGGATATGGTCCGTAGCACCCCTGCCAGGCACAGGTACTGTGTCCGTGCCCACAGACACTGATCTGTATGACCTGCCAGGTGCAGTCTGTGGCTGTCCACAAACCCCTGTATATGGCAGCCATGAGGTGGAACTGTGTGTGTGCATACACACATGCGAAATGTCAACACCTAGGGTGACCACATACACGCACACACTGCACCAACACTGCCCCACCCTGTACTGCTGCCCCTCACCAACACACATACACACACATGTCAATTGGTGGTATCAGTGGCTGACTCAGGCATACCTAATTCACTCCCTGTGCATATGATGACACTGTGCCACCTTCTGCAATCTCCAACATCATTGCGGGAACAGGTAAACACGTTGCTGATGCACAGGGGTGACTACATAGAAGTGTATTAGTAGTATCATGTTGGTAACAGTACAGTGTGCTGCTATGACTGTGTGTATATCCCAGCATGCCTGCTGCAGTAACTGTATGAATGTCCTGAATTGTTATCTGCACCCATAGTACATACCAAAGTGTAACAGCTGCACATATTTGCATGCCGGTGGTAAGGTTGTCAACAGATAGCCGCATACATGGGTAGCACATGGGGGAAGCTAACGCAAGTAGTAATATGCAATGGTGGACATGTACAGTAATGGTGTCAAGTTGCCCACAACGACTATGCAATGTGGATGTTTGCGCATGTAGATATGTGTGCAGTACCAATGTAATCCAAATCACAAATAACTATGACATAATATCACTTCTACCATGGGCATCTGCGCTGTGTATTCCTGGGTACATGTTGATAGTGCCTACATATTTGCATCGTTACTTACTGTTATTGTTACCCCTTCTTTGTTGTACAATGCACTACTTCCAGCCCTGCTTACTGTAGCTTTGTTTGCATGCATGTTTGCTTGGGGTTCCCTGGAACACTGCTTACACCTGCAATGCAGAGTTACAGTGCTTCTGTAGACTCCTAGTGACATCTACATAGCGTACGATACGTATGTCAACTTTACACATGACAGAACGTCATTGTCTGTCCTGTACGCATGTACGTTGCCTGTGACACATTGCACATGTCTTACCTGGCATTTACCCACATGTGCAGTCATATATGCCAGTGCTATGAAACAGTAGTGGTACACCCACACATACACACCTTCAGTATGTTGTTCCCCATTGGCCCTATGTGTTGGTACTCACCATGGCAATCACACTACTAGGGTAGCATGTGCAAAGGTAACCTGTGAATCATCTCTATGGTCCAGTTGTGGTTTATGTGAGTCATGTGGCAATGTCACAGCTGCCACATGTATGCAGTCAGCCATCACCCTTGGCCAGGAACGTACAACACATGTGTGGGATGCCACCACACAGCCAATCTGGGGACTAAGCTCTCTGAACCCAGTAATGCCATACCCTGTCAGGTGGCATGTCATATATACTACATCCTGGACAAACTTCAACCCCAATCCCTGCTGCTACTATTGATAAAACCCCTGAAGATGTTTCTGATAGTTTTGACCAAATCTTTACTGAGACATTTCAAGCCCTAGCTAGCCATCTTCCTCCTAGCTTCCCTGGTCCTGAAAGTAGCACCCCTAGAAACCTACTTGCATTCAGCTGCCAACCAGTCACCACTTCACTTCTCTGTACCTTGATTGAAAAAGTAAAACCCACTACACTTTCTGCTGATCAACTCCCTGCCGTTTACCTACAAAAATCAGCTGATGCTATTGCTTACCCCGTCTCAAAACTAATCAAATGAACCATGGTAGAATCTAAATTTCCCACCATCTGGAAAATATCCTATGTAATCCCACTTCAAAAAGGAGGCAGCTCTACTGAATTCTCCAATTATAGGCCAATAGCTATACTCTCTCCACTTGCAAAGATTATGGAAACTTTATTCATAGACAATTCATGCACCACCTAATCCAAAATCGCCTTATGGCAGACACTCAGCATGGCTTCCGTCCTCATCACAGCACTACTTCAGGCCTCCTAGCCTTTACTAACACCATAAACCATACTTGCAACACTAATTATATATCCTCAGCCCTCTTTTTGGATCTTTCCAAGGCATACGATATGGTTGATCACCAACTTGTAATCCACACCCTGCAAACATTCTGTCTAGATACTGGAGCCTTCCAATGGTATCAATCCTACCTGCATGGTCGACAGCAGGCTGTCCTCTGGCAGAACAAACTCTCTAACCTTCTACCTAACACCCTCAGAGTACCACAAGGCTCTATACTAGGGCCCTTGCTGTTCTCCATCTTCATTAATGACCTTTATACTGTCATCCCAAAAGTCAGCTGTATCCAATATGCTGATGACTCTACTCTGATCTGCTCAGCCACATCTCCAGTAGAGTTATGGTCAGCTACCCAGACCACCTTTAATACAATAGAAAACTGGCTTTCTGAACATCGTCTGATCCTTAATCCCAAAAAAACTAAACTGCTGTTATTTCACCAACACGTAGGTCTACCGCTTTCACCTTTACCATAACATCAACTGATGGCACAATAATCTACCCTGACCCATCTACTAAACTATTAGGTGTCATCATAGACAATAATCTCAAATGTGACCTACATGTTAACCAAATTATCAAAGACATCAATAAAAAACTAGGGTCACTTTACAGAATAAAAGCCTTCCTAACCCCTCCAGCTAAAATTGCCATAGCTCGCTCACACCTTCTTTCAACCCTTCTGTATGCATCCCCTCTACTCTCAAATATGAACAAGACTGTCCTTAACAAACACTCAATTTGCTACAACCACATTGCCAGGTTTGCCACTGGGCTGCCTTTTAGGACACATCATTGCATCAATCTAAATCAGCTTGGTTGGCTTGAACTACCCAGCCTAATACAGTATAACCAACTGATTATGGCCTATAAAATCCTCTATAATCCGGACAATACTCTTGCACTTCAAATATTATCACCCCCTATAACAATCCTAGACCGCTTCGATCCTCTAACAAACTACTAATTCAGACTAGCAAATTTAATAACACAGCCGTTGATTCTCTCTTTGCAAACTCTGTAAGTAGATCCTGGAACTCACTTCCAGCTGATAATTACCTTACTTTCCACCTTAGGTCAATTTAACACTAGACTCAAACAACATTTGTCACTTAACTGGCTATGTCAATGTATCAAGCCTGGCTAACTCGAATGTGTAAAATCTGTTAACCAGTTTACTGTGTAATTTAATTTAATCCTGACTTGTGCTCAGGGCTAACTTTAACCTGTGGAACATGTTTAACTTGCTTACTTATGTAATCTCTGTAAATAATCTGTTTGTAATATGTAATGCTGGTATTATGTAATGCTGTATCTGCTTACCCTTGTAGCTTTTCTCCCCGGTCCTCCGCTGGAAATGGACATGCATCCAGTCGGACTATCCCGGTCAACAAATGTAGGATAAATAAATAAATAAATAAAATATATTACAGTGACTACAATACAAGTCAGACATTGACACGCACTGACAGCATGCTGAACACACTGGGGCATACGTGGGGACTCAGAATAGCATCCTGCCTGAGCATCACACACCTCCGCAGCTGGCACACAGGCATATGTACCGTCAGAACAGAGCACATGCCACACATGGCACACACATCCCTTGTGCCACACACTCACAGCCTGTAGGGCTACACAACACACCTGCTACAGACGTGTCAGGTGCCTGTCTTGGGTGCTGCACTGGGGTCCCGCTCAACAGGCTGTATCTGGTGAAGGTCACAGTGATATGCCTCAGGGGCAGTATGGTCCACCACAGAACACATGCATACAGGTCAGTCAGAGGCATGGACACATATGACTCACTCATTGACCATGCCAGTATGGCTGACCTGAGACATACCTCGCTGGACTACATGATAGGGAACATAGAATGGATCTCTCATCATGTGGCACAGGCCAGTATGAGCCTGATCTTGGTTGCCAACATACCCTCACCAGGTATGCTACCACTATATGTGGGAAGGGTGTTGTATGTCTACATTATGCTCAGTCTCCAATGTCATTCATAGGGTATCCGCTGGCTGTCAACGTGTGCTTACATGCTAGGGAAGCCACAATGATGTGCAAGGGTCATCTTGCACGTGACACCCATGGCCCAATGTATAATGGCAAAGCTCCTTGATACACACATACTGCCTTATGCTGCAGGACACGGTTTACATAGCCACCTCCGTGGATATCACACAGGTTAGGACACTAACAGTGCTGCTACACAACAACAGCAGTGTACACCGCAAGATGCATGCACCGGACACTGTCCTCAGCAAGAACTGCAATGTCTGTGCAGTACCAGATTCCTGATTCATGGCTCACAGGTGTTACCCATCACTGACAGGTTATGCCCCATACCATGCCTGTCATCCCCTACACATGTAACACACATGGACAGGGGGGTGGTATCCCAAGGCACCACAAATACACACACCTCCAGGTTGTTGGCACAGCACAAAGCATCAGGGCCTAATCATGTGCAGCTAACAGTGTGTCGGACTGCCATCTGGTTCATAGCCTGGCACACACAACCCTCCAATACACAGGAAGACCACCTATCCTCCATAACAACACTGGCAATATGACAGTCTCAAGAACTGTGTTTATATGACTGGACTGCATCTAGCCAAACATTGTGCGTGAGCATTACTGTAGCTACAACACACTAGTTGAAGGGTTCACAGCATGTGGTCACTGAATTGCAGTGGAATGACATGTTACCACTACCACAACAGGTGGGAACATGCAGCACCTGTACATCGACTACATGTACACTATATGGCCCAGACCAGATGTGTATCCCCTGCTGTAGGTATTTTACCATATACACCCACACTGTATAGACACATACCACGTGCGGACCCTGCACAGTAAGACACAGTCATATTGGTATACATTGCAAATACCATTTATCCACTCGAGGCATGTGTCAGACATGGTAACTACTGCAGGTCACAGGTATTTATGTGTATGTGTCACACACATACATCATGTGCAATGCCATTGCTGGTTTAGGCAATGGCATGCATTGTTATGTACAAAGACCCACACAAGGTCATAATGTGTGACACAACCACACGTGGCAGTTGTGGGTTACCAAAACATACCTATCTGTACTCTGACAATGGTAATAGACACAGTAGCAGAGCGCACTATTGGCATTACTAGCCAACTAGCCCTGTTTGGCTGTGCTGATAGTGTGGTGACATCCCCTGTGTTTACTGGGGGAATATGCAGCATCTGGTGTATTGTAGTATTTGCCAAAAGGATCTGTTCTTTCACACTTGCATTTACACACACCCTACTAGCCGCACACACACACACGCACACTTGCCAGATTCATTCCCCTACCTAACTAAGTCACGACACGTGAGAGAGACGCATTAGCAAAGCGCACTATTCGGCTTACTAGATAGTTCCTCTTCTCTGGCTGTACTTATAGGGTGCTGACAACATCAGTATTTTGAAAGGCTAATGTGCATCAGGTAGTGTGATCTCCTGATTGCCAAAACTAACATGTTTTTCAGACGAAAATGCACACACACAAACTCCCCACATCTAAACACACACACACTTGCAGGTTTCAAACCCCTACCTAAATATGTTATGGCACTTGAGAGTGACGCTGTAGCAGGTTGTGCTATTCTGAGTACTGTCAGATGTCCCTTCTCCAGCTGTATGTATAGGGTGCTGTCATCATCACTGTTTGGAAAAGGTAATGTGCATCATGTAGTGTGATCCCCTGATTTCAAAAAAGCACATGTTTTTCATACAGAATTGCACGCACACAGAGTCCCCACATCCGAACACACACCCATACCATTTAGAGGTTTCAAACTCCTATCTAACTATATTATGATACTCGGAAGAGACGCATTAGCAGAGTGCGTTATTTGAATTATTGGGAGGTTGCTCTTCTCCTGCTGTACTTATAGGGTGCTGACATCATCAGTGTTTAGAAAGGGGAATGTGCATCCTGTCGTGTGTTCTCCTAGTTGCCAAAAGGGATGTTTCCTTCATACAGACGTGCACACACACTAGCCCCCTCCACACACACTGAGCATTTGCAGGATTCAACCCACTACCTAGCTATGTTATGACACTCAATTCGGACGCATTAGCAGAGTGTGCTATTTGCATTACTGGAAGGCTTCCCTTCTCCTGCTGTACTTATAGGGTGCTGACATCATCTGTGTTTAGAAAGGGGAATGTGCATCCTGTAGTGTGTTCTCCCAGTTGCCAAAAGGGACATTTCCCTCACACAAAATTGCACACACACTAACCCCCCTCATCCAAACACACACACTTGCCATTCGCAGGATTCAAACCACTATGGAACTATGTTATAAAACTCAAGTCGGACACAGAGATAATAATGTGAAGACAGTTGTTTAAACTAATGGATTTCACAAGGCAATAACACTTTGAAACATGTTATGGGATATGTCCTTGAGTGCAAGGATAAAACAGACTCTGTGGACTAATTCAAAAAAGCTTAAATCCGTGGCTGCACATAAATCCCATTTTCTGTAGCTCACCATTCTAGCTCCACAGCTATGGTGATTTGTATAAATAGCTTGGAGAATAGTATTTCCAATACACTGACATAGTTGGGGGTATTAATGTCAACTACTGAGTAGCAATGCCATTTGGAATAATGTTTATGGCTTTACTGCTATGAACAAGGTGCAAGGTTTAATCCTGATCTCCATCCATTGTTTGTGTGGAGTTTGCATGTTCTGCCCTTGTCTCTGTGGGGGGTCTCTCTCACCTCCCAAAAACAAGCTGAGTGTTACCACCTCAAAGTCACCCAAGAATGGAGTCATGGGCAGCAGCACAGATTGTAGATGGTATCTATCAGGTTAAGAGTAGTATAGACCCACTACTTTGGGCACTAACTGTGGTTCTCAGCATCCTGTAGATGATGTAAAAATTGACTCTAGGTTATTGGGTCATAGTGACTAATGTTGCCAAAGAATGGGCAGGGGTATTTACCAGTGATAGCGGAACCATACTTAAACTTCGGTTACCTGGGATAGCTCTGTTGAGCAAAAGAGGGATGTAAAATGCAATGAACTTGCCAAACATGAACTAATGATTGCCACACTCAATATAGGTTCTATTATAGGACAGAACTTAGAAGTGAATGACATGATGGAAGGAGGCCGAATAGCCTCTATATCCAGGAAATAAGATGGAAGTACAGGAAGGGCAGTGTGGCAAAGTCACTTAGCTTGCAATCCGGAGTCTATTAAGGGAATAATGTTAAAGGAGAGGCTTTAGAAGACAGTGACAGATGCCATCAGAATTAGTGGCAGACTCATGACAACCTAGGTTGTTGTAGTGAGGAAAAGTTATCATTCATACAGCAGTACAGCAGTTGCAGGACAACATGAACTGATATTGATAATGAGTGTCCTGATGCAGATATTGGCACAGACAGACAGACAGAGCAGGATATGAGGACTGCCTGGTTTCACATGACTGAGGCAACAGAAATGAAGAAGAGGAAGAAAAATTAATTCTTTTGTCTGGCAAATGGCTCGAAGGTAGCCAATACATGGTTCAGCAAGACAGTGACCTGATCACACACAAGGCTAGCCAACATGCACCTCAGGTGGCTTTCTTTCTGGTAAGAAAAGGGCATTGGGGTAGAACCAAAGATTGAAAGTCATCCCCAGTGTAACAGTTGTCCCATAAGCCACTGGTTGCCAGAATCATCTGCAAACAGTGGTCAGAGAAGGCTATAAGGTCAACAGAGACTAGGCTGAAGATCTGGCAATTGACTGGGGAAAAAAAGGCATGAGTACCTCAAGAAGAAGAGGAAATGGGTGGAGTTGAAGAAGAATGGTGAAAGCTGCAAGTGTGAGGACTATAGAACAGACATGTGGCTGAGCCAAGTACTAAAATAAGGTAAATAAGGAAAGATGGTGATGGAATGCAGAAGTCCATGAAGACATCAAAAGGAAGAAGGAGTACAGGAAAAATGTGAGATAGAAAAGATGGACAAGGCTAAGAAGGAATACTATTGGTTAATAAAGAGGCTAAGAGAGCAGTTGCAATAGTAAAGAGCAAGGCATCAAAGTCATTCTACAGCTTCTGGAAAATGACTCAGTAGATGGCACAAAGAAACTCTATTAGGCTGCAAGGCAAAGAAAGAAAGATAAAGAATATAGTCATTAGACACCCTTTATAAGGGATACCAACAACAATGTACTCCCCAGTCAACAGATAAGTACTTACAACAGCTTCTAAATGAGGAAAACGTCACTGAAGCTGTACCCAAGAGACGGGCTACAAGGAAAGAAGAAGAAGAGGAGTCGACTCTACAAGAAGTAAGAACAGCACTAAGGAAAACGAAGTCAGGGAAAGAAGCAGGCTCAGATAAGTTCACTGCAGATATGATCAAGATACTGGGTAAGTTAGGGGGGAAATGGCTCCTGAGGGTACTCATAGTAGTATGGGGAGAAAGGTGTATCCCAAGTGATGGAGAATAAGCATAGTAGTGCCAGTCTTCAAGAACAAATCAGGCATTCACAACTGTGGACATGTAGAGGTATAAAACTCCTGCCATACTGCATGAAAGTTCTGAAGAGGGTGATTGATAAAGGAATACACAGAGTAGTATAAAGTAATATGGCAGATGAGCAGTTTGGATTCAGACCAGCATGCAGCACAACTGACCTGATGTTGGCAGTGAGACAGGTAGTTGAGCTGAAGCTAGATATTGGGAAAGAGTCCAACTGAGCATTCCTAGATTTGGACAAAGCATATAACACCATCCCAAGAAAACTGATTTGGGAAGTTCTGCAATCGTTCAAAGTCACAGAAACATTGGCAGAACTAGTACAGGCTGTCTACAGGGAATGAATGACAGAAATACAAGCAGTGTTTGGATTCACAGAAAGGTTCCCCATGGGAGTGGTGTTGCATCAGGGTTCAGCTTTGAGCCTACTGCTGTTCATACTGGAGATGGACTATATTAGCAAACAGGTTGGTGGGGGCAGATCAGCAAAGTTGTTCTATACAAATTATGTGGCACTACAGACAGACTTTGAACAAGAACTTCAGCAATGGATAGTAGAATGGAATGTAAAATTAAAGGCACACAAGATGAAACAGTACAGATAAGACAGTTTCAATTGCAGCAAATAGGGAAAAATCAGAAAATAGAAGAACAAGTTATCAGGTTTGAGTACCTAGGCAGGGTCGCTGAGGAGAAGGAAAGCCTGAATGAAGAGATCAAATCTAGAATTAGATGGGCTGCAGCCAACTGGCACAGAGTATCAGAGGTAGTATATGACATACAAATGCCAAAGAAGCAGAAAAGTAAGGTGTCCAAAACATTGCTGTGACCAGTACTGCTGTATGGTACAGAAACCCAGGCAGTGAAGGAAGAACATTTGAGGAAGCTAGACGTAATGGAGATGAAGTGTCTGATATGGTTGGTAGGATACACACTGTTGGACAGATGAAGAAATGAGGACATCAGATCTGAAGCCCAAGTGACTCCAAGTGCAGAGAAAGTCAAGGTGAACAGATTACCAAAGTTCAGGCAGGCATGTGCAGGAAGGCAGAAGACAATCTGGTGATGAAGATTTGGGATGGATAGCAACAAGGCAAGAGAAAAATGGCATTCAGCATAGAGTTGAGTGGACTGTAAAAGAGAAGGCCTGTGACAATCATACATGACTGTTGAAGAAGGCAAGAGAGGAGCACTGAATCGATAAAGATGCGACCCTGACCCATTGAAGAAAATGGGAATAGGGGGTGATGATTAACAAGATGACTGAGTGCCAGAAAAACTGCAATGCACTATTCAGAGAACGCATGCAGATAATGCTGTTTGCCAATGCAAATCTGCATCATTGTGTGCTTTGTCTAAGAATATAGCTCTAAAGACAGCATTTGCAAAAGCTCCAGTAGTGGGCATGTAAGTTTGCTTATTAGCATGCTGTATTATACACTCTTCCATCCTGTTATTGTGCTTTTCTTACAGATGAGCCCACTTTCACATGCATTTCATTAACCAATATTATGGCAGCCTACATGGCACCCATCTCCCTGTGCCATCATCATCCTTTAAAGAACAGGGAGCTGTTCCTTCACATAATTTCAAATTAAAGAATCCCTTCTATTTCCCTACTGAGCATGAATTTTACTTAAGTCAGGTTGAACAAAATATCTATTAAATCTAGTATGCTGCTTATGTGAGATTTTAGCTACCCTTCTGTGAATTAGTAATATACTACCAGCAAAATATATGCAAAAAGATTCTCAAACTTTAATGACAATTTCTTTAACCAGAGAGTATTCTCCACAACTAAGAATGCAAATCTCCTCAATCCCACCTTTGCTAACATATCCTCTTCCTTTTCTCTCTCTCATGTTTTTGCCTCTTTGGTAAAGTCTAAACACAAGAATTTCACCTTCTTTGTTACAATCCATGCAATAAATCTTAAACATGTTACAATATTTAGGGACTTCTCTAAAGCTAAACACATAACACTTGCTGATAGAGCAATAGTCTTATCTGTAATAAATCCTCAGTCATCACCTTAACAAATACCACAGCATATTACCACAAATTCAGTGTCTTCTAGATAATAACATTAAGGTGTCTGTCCCTCTCTGTGACAAGAGCAATTGTAAGTTTCAAAGCAAACTCATGTGTCGGTGTTCTCATATAGCTGAAAGAGACTGGTAACTCATTACTACAGTGGTCCTCTGGCCCAGTATAAAATAATGGATTCACTTTAGAATTTTGAAATACTGAAATGCCGAAATTCAGTATTTTGAGCCCATAAAGTGGAATCCTGAAAAGAGCGAAAGCTCAGAAGCGCAAATGTCAAAACCTCAAATATCGGAAGTTTTGAATTTTACGCTTCTGAGGTTCTGCTGTGG
>NC_056733.1:1381538550-1381560014 GCF_019279795.1 Protopterus annectens
AGGGTTGGTAACACACACACTGTGTGAAATGCACACTCTGCACGCCCCTGAGCTTCAGGCTTGCAGATCATTCAACCATCAGAGGCCACAGAATCCCCTCCAATATCAGACAGGGGACAGTTCCACAGTGCTTGTGTCCAATAAAGAATCACCCTGAAAAACAGATACAATGTAAAAAATATTAAAAGCGTTACGTATGACCTAATACCACAGCTACATGCCAGCTACAACTAATATGTTTACATGTACACAAAACAATAAAAGCTAATATACCTGACTGTAACTTGTGCAGATGGTCATGCCTGTTGGATTACCCCCATGTGCCTGTATACAGCAAGTCAGACAGATTTAATTAAAATTTATTGTGACTAACAAGTAAAGAAAGCTTGCAACTATTGACAAAATGAAATAGGACTACATACTTGGAGCATCCACAGTGGAAACTCTCTGGAATCTGTCCGTCTCTGCCCTGACATCTGATACCATGCTGTGGGACCCTGAGGAGATGATATTGCCTTTATCAGAGGCCAGGAAATCCTCTGTTAATGTCAGTGGTAGTTCAGTCAATGGGCTACATCCTGTTACGTAACATTCCTATGCCACAGTTTCTGCCATTTGTTTGGCACTATAGATCATATTAGTGGCCCTACCTTAGGCAGGTTCACATTGCTGACAGTCCCAGCTCCTGCCTGGTCACAATACTGCTGATCATTTGCATGGACATTAAAGATCTGTCAGCCATGGCAACTGAGACCTTAGTACCACCTCAGTCTCAGCACATGATCACATGATCATTAAAATGGTGGTATTACAAAGATGGTGGCTAATGACATATATGCAAGGCATACTATAGTAAAATAATACAAATCAATACAAATATTTCCTCAGGGGTGTAACTCCTCTCTAGTTAAACAATCCTGCAGGCTAGTACAGTATCCCTCTAATCTACCCTTCAAGGCACTTTGGCCAACACATGGAGAAAGTACTAAAAAATGGCCCTTTCTTATTGCCAGCAGGATAAAGAACAGACAAATTCAACACTGTGCAAAGGAATGGCTTTGTAAGTAGAAATACTTACCTTATATATGCATATCTCTTATCTAGAAGAAGGTTTTCTCCAACATCACTCATATCAGGAATAAAATGTTTACACCAGTGTTTTCTTCCATATCAGGATGAGGCTCTGCACTTCTCACATTTATATAGTGAAGATTCAACAAAAAACAAGTAATCTCAGTGGTATCCCCGAAGTCTCAAAACAACCCACTAAAGTGTAGTGCAAGAAACTTCTCTGTGTGGAAGATTTTCAGTCCATATATTTCTAGTTAATCACTGTATATTAATCAGATCAGACAATAGTAGTAGAAGTAGCGAACGTAAACTCGTCAAGTCAAAAAGTAATAGAAAATATATAATTCTACAGCATTAATAAGTATTCGAAAGTAATCCAAGCAAGGCAGGCAGTCTGTTTCCAGTCGAAAATCCTTTATTAAGTACACAGACAAGCGATCCAAGTAAAACAAAAATAGAGTAATAATTTCCTCACAAGCTTTCTAAATATATATATACTTTTTTATCAGGCATGGGAGTGGTTTATTGTGCTGTAAAACAAAGTGTTATTGGTACACATGTTAAATTCACATCCCTTCCCCATCAGTGTGACATTCGAGCTGGTCCTGCCCTACCTAGTAGCTGTCATAATAATATATAGCCCTAATGTACTTTAATGGTACATCTTATTTAACCAAATTATTAAGTCTGTGATTTTATACAAGGCAATATACTACATGGCTGGAAATATATCAACCTTAGTTCATTTTGCGATCAAAAATTATATATAAATATATACATATACATTTTGCATGTAAAAATCAGTTTCTATTTTCATAACCTATTGTTAAGATCGCTTTCGTCCTTCTAGACTTCTTCAGGTCTGTGTACAAGAACCCTAAAAACCTATATAATTGTATAATTAGTTAGTATTTTTATTACCATCATTTTGAATAAAGGGAAAAAAAAGAGAACCAGAAAAAAATAAAAATAAAAAAAATATATATGTATGATGATGGAAACAAAATATACACTTAAATTTCAAATGAACTGGGTCAAGGCTCACATCAGCACCCTAACACTACCAGGTCACACCTCATACTGTGCTGTACAGCCGCAAAACATGGAACAAGCTACCAAAGGAGGGTGACTAGCAAGAAATGGCAAGGATAACCACACCCCCATGTTGGTACCACAACAAGAAGCAGCATGGATTAGCCATGGTCAAATACCAATGGCTAAAACCGCCTCCCAGAATATAGCCTGCTGCAGACTACTGTCCTAATACCAGGAACTGCACCTGGCCTGTTGGAATACATGAATATATCAAGCCCCCCAAACCACATTATATTGCTTGACTGAAAATACCCAGACATACACTGGGAGCATTATACTAGCACAAACGCAGTAGGAGAAAATTACCCAGAATCCATAAACCAAAATGCCCAGGAACAATGTACCACTCCCACAAGAGGGGTAAGCATACTGGATGTGATAATCAGCAACATGTGTACTGGATGGCAAGATGAGAAGTGTACCCCTCACTGGTAAGATCAGACCATAGAGTAATCACACTGGATATACACATCCTGACCCCAGTCCCTGGCCAGAATACCACAGTGAAAAACATATGTAAAGCATAGGTTACAGCCCTCAAAACCGATGTTGAATCCACATGAGAGACCTGAACCCCAGCACTGACATACATAGGACAAGCTGTACAGAATGATCCATAACACAGAAGGCACCCCCACTCTTCAGTAAACTCCTGGTACAAGTCAGCCAGAGAGTCACATATCGACACCCCTCAAGAGGAATCCTGATGAGTGGATGGGAGATGGTAGGCTAACCCTGGGTATCACTGTTATGTCAGAGGTAGATGGAGGCACAGTATACTAACCAAGACATATGCCATGGCAAACTCCAGTTACAATGTGTGTCGAAGGACAAACACACCCTGTGACTAGCATCAGAAATGGCCTAGGGAACATCGCTAGTGTTTGCCAATGTCCACCCATGTTGTGGAATACACTAGCAATGTTGGACAAGCCTGGTGTAGGTAGTCCATGTCTGAACATATTGCAACATGGTCATATGTGCACAACTGGCCCCTACACAGTCTGTTGTGCTCACTATGAAGATGTCAAGCAGTCATAGAACTAAAGCCCAGGATAATGTCCACCACAGTGAAAGTACTGAACCAGTGCACTATACGGTACTACAGTGTTAGGTCATTATGAAAGTATGTTGAGAACTGTCTGCAATGCATCCCATGCAATCCCTGCAGGCACAGTATAATCCCTGTTGTGGCAGACACAAAGCAGTTGGCCAGTTAGTACACAACATGATACCCAACACACAACCATAAACGTGAGATATTGTTGAAGTTCACACACACCCAAATATGTGGTGGACTTCAGAGTGCAACATATGGAAAGCTCACACTGGGCATGCTCGCACACTTTGATAAATGAGGCATATGTCAGACAACATGCCATGGAAAGGCTGAACTGGGCATGCTCACACACTTAGGCCATATCTCTGTTTAGCAGTTGGCCACACATATCTGGTATTTGTACGTGTCAGTCCAGGAACCAACCACAACACAGCAATCAGCCCAGTGCACACAGTAAATGACTACAGACAAGTGATACAGTGGATCGCCGTCATATGCAAACATCTTCCACAGATACACAAGTTGGTCATAGGAACAGGGAATGCTATGGCAATAAAGACGTGCAAACAGTAGAACAGCACAACAAATATTGTGCATCCGACAATTGAACATATGGGTGTAGAGGTCAATACTAGGCTTGTTGCCCTAGGGAATGACAGCTCAGCCAGAGTGTGCTTGGCATCTGCATCCCCAGGACAGTAGGCTACTGTGCCACTGTAAAGTAGGTCACAGAAGGCAACATGTGAGGCTAGTGAGCTGTGCCTCTGTCAAGCAGGGGCACCATGGAGGTCCCAGGGATTGAATGTGCTAAGCCACAGCCATGTTGTCGGTGTGTGCTGTGAGAGGGTTGCTGAGGATCTCTGACAGTAGGTGTCTGTCAATAACAGACTGAGGGAGCCCTATCTGCATTCTCTGGATGATTCCACTGTCAACACTGTGTTGTAATGAGTATGTGTGAATGAAGTGCCATGCCGGAACTGTTCACACATGTCCTCCCTCTGTGGGCTACAGCTCTGCAATGTATTAGGTCACTCTGTCTGTTGTACGGCGCATATATGGCTGGTGTACAGCTGACAGGTGTCTTGTTGTGGAGCAGTCATGGGTATATGTGGGATAGCATGACCAATGCAAACCGTACACATGCTCATAGAATGCAATTGTCAAGGATTATGCTGAGTGGCCAGTATAGTCCTCCAGCATGGGTCCTCTGAAGCCGTCCACCCCAGTCTACACAAGTGTAGAGTCTGCTTGTCCTAAATGCAGTTTGTGTGCAGTAACAACCTTGACTGGGGGTGGAGATGAGATATGGATGTCCAGGGAAAGGTGGGTATGGTCAGATATCAACAATGGTGGTCTACCTCTGGTGTGGAACAGTGAGTACCCACGTTACAGATGGACAGGTGCAATATGTATTCCCCCATGTGGCTGTGGTGTATAGTTCTGCCATAGCACATGGACCCACAAATTGTAGTGGCTGTAGGGTAAAGTGGTAGAGGCCTGAGTAGTTCTCACACACAATATGCCTGTACCTGATATTAACAACTGGAATGGTGTATGTGAACACCTGCATATCCTGGCACTGTTCTCAGGAAAGCTAAGTATGTGTCCTGGATGTGGGTGTGGTGTTCTGGACTGGTTGTGTTGTGTGTTACAGGTCCTGTGGTCCCAAAGCATGGTATAGAACATAACCTGCCAGTGCGATGTGCATATCTGACCCTGACGTAGGTGGCTGCAAATGCATATATATGCTATCCCCCACCTGACAGGTAGTACTACATGTACATACCTCTGTAGAAATAAAGATGTCAGCACCCTCTAAATACTACAGGTGCAGAACAGATGCCCAGTAATTTGGATAGTGCGCTCTGCTAATGCGTCTCCCTCAAATGTCATAATATAGTTAGGTAGGGGTTCGAATCCTGCAAATGCTCAGTGTGTGTGTGTGTGTGGGTGAGTGGGGTTGGTGTGTGTGAAAGGCTGTGAGAGGGAAATGTCCCTTTTGGCAACTGGGAAAACACACTACAGGATGCACTTTCCCCTTTCTAAACACTGATGATGTCAGCACCCTATAAGTACAGCAGGAGAAGGGAAACCTCCCAGTAATGCGAATAGCGCGCTCTGCTAATGCGTCCATCTCGAGTGTCATAACATAGTTAGGTAGGGGTTTGAATCCTGTACATGCTCAGTGTGTGTGGAGGGGGTTAGTGTGTGTTCAAGACTGTTTGAAAGTATCCCTTTTGCCAACTAGGAGAATACACTACAGGATGCACATTCCCCTTTCTAAACACTGATGATGTCAGCACCCTATAAGTACAGCAGGAGAAGGGAAACCTCCCAGTAATGCCAATAGCGCGCTCTGCTAATGCGTCCGTCTCGAGTGTCATAACATAGTTAGGTAAGGGTTTGAATCCTGTACATGCTCAGTGTGTGTGGAGGGTGTTAGTGTGTGTTCAAGAAGTATCCCTTTTGCCAACTAGGAGAATACACTACAGGATGCACATTCCCCTATCTAAGCACGGATGATGTCAGCACCCTATAAGTACAGCAGCATAAGGGAAGCCTCCCAGTAATGCGAATAGCGTGCTCTGCTAATGCGTCCGTCTCGAGTGTCATAACATAGTTAGGTAGCAGTTTGAATCCTGCAAATGGCAAGTGTGTGTATTTGGATGAGGGGGGTTAGTGTGTGTGCAATTTTGGAAGGGAAATGTCCCTTTTGGCAACTGGGAGAACACACTACAGGATGCACATTCCCCTTTCTAAACACAGATGATGTCAGCACCCTATAAGTACAGCAGGAGAAGGGAAGCCTCCCAGTAATGCGAATAGCGCACTCTGCTAATGTTAGGTAGGAGTTTGAAACCTGTAAATGGCATATGTGTGTGTGTTTGGATGTGGGGACGCTGTGTGTGCAATTCTGTATGAAAAACATGTGCTTTTTTGAAATCAGGGGATCACACTACATGATGCACATTACCCTTTCCAAACAGTGATGATGACAGCACCCTATACATACAGCTTGAGAAGAGACATCTGCCAGTACTCAGAATAGCGCAACCTGCTACAGCATCACTCTCAAGTGCCATGACATATTTAGGTAGGGGTTTGAAACCTGCAAGTGGCAAGTGTGTGTGTGTTTGGATGTGGAGTTTGTTATTATTATGTATTTCTGTATGACAAAACATGTTAGTTTTGGCAATCAGGAGATCACACTACCTGATGCACATTACCCTTTCAAAATACTGATGTTGTCAGCACCCTATAAGTACAGCCAGAGAAGAGGAACCATCTAATAATCAAAATAGTGCGCTTTGCTAATGCATCTCTCTCACATGTCGGGACTTGGGTAGGGGAATGAATCCTGCAAATGGCAAGTGTGTGTGTGTGTGTGTGTGTGTGGGGGGGGGGTGCGGGGGGGTAGTAGGGTATGTGTAAATGCAAGTGTGAGAGAACAGATCCTTTTGGCAAATACTACAGTACACCAGATGCTGCATATTCCCCCAGTAAACACAGGGGATGTCACCACACTATCAGAACAGCCAAACAGGGCTAGTTGGCTAGTAATGCCAATAGTGCGCTCTGCTACTGTGTTCATTACCATTGTCAGAGTACAGATGGGTATGTTTTGGTAACCCACAAATGTCACGTGTGGTTGTGTCACACAGTATGACCTTGTGTGGGTCTTTGTACATAACAATGCATGCCATTGCCTAAACCAGCAATGGCATTGCACACATGATGTATGTGTGCAAAACATACAAATAAATACCTGTGACCTGCAGTACTTACCATGTCTGACACATGCTTCAAGTGGATAAATGGTATTTTCAATGTATACCAATATGACTGTCTTACTGTGCAGGGTCCGCACGCGGTATGCGTCTATACAGTGTGGGTGTACATGGTAAAATACCTACAGCAGGGGATACACATATGGTCTGGGCCATATAGTGTACATGTAGTCGATGTACAGGTGCTGCATGTTCCCACCTGTTGTGGTAGTGGTAACATGTCATTCCACTGCAATTCAGTGACCACATGCTGTGAACCCTTCAACTAGTGTGTTGTAGCTACAGCAATGCTTACGCACAATGTTTTGCTGGATGCAGTCCAGCCATATAAAGACAGTTCTTGAGACTGTCATATTGCCAGTGTTGTTATGGAGGATAGGTGGTCTTCCTGTTTATGGGAGGGTTGTGTGTGCCAGGCTATGAACCAGATGGCAGTCCAACACACTGTTAGCTGCACATGATTAGGCCCTGATGCTTTGTGCTGTGCCAACAACCTGGAGGTGTGTGTATCTGTGGTACCTTGGGATACCACCCTGTCCATGTGTGTTACATGTGGGGCGTGGCATGGTATGGGGCATAACCTGTCAGTGATGGTAACACCTGTGAGCCATGAATCAGGAATCTGGTACTGCACAGACATTGCAGTTCACCGTGCTGAGGACAGTGTCCGGTGCATGCATCTTCCAGTGTACACTGCTGTTGTTTTGTAGCAGCACTGTTAGCGTCCTAACCTGTGTGATACCCACAGAGGTGGCTATGTAAACCGTGTCCTGCAGCATAAGGCAGTATATGTGTGTACCAAGGAGCTTTGCCATTATACATCCGGCCATGGGTGTCACGTGCAAGATGACCCTTGCACATCATTGTGGCTTCCCTAGCATGTAAGCACACATTGACAGCCAGCGGATACCCTATGAATGACATTGGAGACTGAGCATAATGTAGACATACAACACCCTTCCCACATATAGTGGTAGCATACCTGGTGAGGGAATGTTGGCAACCAGGATCAGGCTCATACTGGCCTGTGCCACATGCTGAGAGATCCAGTCTATGTTCCCTATCATGTAGTCCAGGGAGGTATGTCTCAGGTCAGCCATACTGGCATGGTCAATGAGCGAGTCATATGTGTCCATGCCTCTGACTGACCTGTATGCATGTGTTCTGTGGTGGACCATAGTGCCCGAGGCATATCACTGTGACCTTCACCAGATACAGCCTGTTGGCGGGACCCCAGTGCAGCACCAAGACAGGTACCTGACCGTCTGTAGCAGGTGTGTTGTGTAGCCCATTACAGGCTGCTGTGTGTGGCTGGGGATGTGTGTGCCATGTGTGGCATGTGGTGTGCTCTGTTCGATGGAACATATGCCTGTGTGCCAGCTGCGGAGGTGTGTGATGCTCAGGCAGGATGCTATTCTGAGTCCCCCGTATGCCCCAGTGTGTTCAGCATGCTGTCAGTCGCGTGTCAATGTCTGACTGTATTGTAGTCACTGTAATATATTTCATTTATTTATTTATTTATCCTACATTTGTTGACCAGGATAGTTTGACTTGATGCATGTCCATTTGTGGGAGGCCGGAGAAAAAGCTACAAGGGTAAGCAGATACAGCATTACATAATACCAGCATTACATATTACAAACAGATTATTTACAGAGATTGCATAAGTAAGCAAGTTAAACATGTTCCACATGTTAATGTTAGTCCTGGGCACAAGACAGGATTAAATTAAATTACACAGTAAACTGGTTAACAGATTTTACACATTCGAGTTAGCCAGGCTTGATACATTGACATAGCCAGTTAAGTGACAAATGTTTGAGTCTAGTGTTAAACTGACCTAAGGTGGAAAGTAAGGTAATATCAGCTGGAAGTGAGTTCCAGGATCTACTTACAGAGTTTGCAAAGAGAGAATCACCGGCTGTGTCATTAAATTTGCTAGTCTGAATTAGTAGCTTGTTAGAGGATCGAAGTGGTCTAGGATTGTTATAGGGGGTGATAATATTTGAAGTGCAGGAGTATTGTCCATTATAGAGGATTTTATATGCCATAATCAGTTGGTTGTACTGTATTGAACTTAGGCTGGGTATTCAAGCCAACCAAGCTGATTTAGATTGATGCAATGTTGTGTCCTAAAAAGGCAGCCCAGTGGCAAACCACAATGTGGTTGTAGCAAATTGAGTGTTTGTTAAGGACAGTCTTGTTCATATTCGAGTAGAGGGGATGCATACAGAAGGGTTGAAAAGAAGGTGTGAAGCGAGCTATGGCACCTTTAGCTGGAGGGGTTAGGAAGGCTTTTATTCTGTAAAGTGACCCTAGTTTTTTATTGATGGCTTTGATAATTTGGTTAACATGTAGGTCACATTTGAGATTGTGTATGATGACACCTAATAGTTTAGTAGATGGGTCAGGGGAGATTATTGTGCCATCAGTTGATGTTATGGTAAAGGTGAAAGCGGTAGACCTACCTGCTGGTGAAATAACAGCAGTGTAGTTTATTTGGGATTTAGGATCAGATGAAGTTCAGAAAGCCAGTGTTCTATTGTATTAAAGGTGGTCTGGGTAGCTGACCATAACTCTACTGGAGATGTGGCTGAGCAGATCAGAGTAGAGTCTTCAACATATTGGATACAGCTGACTTTTGGGATGACAGTATAAAGGTAGTTAATGAAGATGGATAACAGCAAGGGCCCTAGTATAGAGCCTTGTGGTACTCTGAGGGTTTTAGGTAGAAGGTTAGAGAGTTTGTTCTGCCAGAGGCCAGCCTGCTGTCGACCATGCAGGTAGGATTGAAACCATTGGAAGGCTCCAGTATCTAGACAGAATGTTTGCAGGGTGTGGATTACAAGTTGGTGATCAACCATATGACATGCCTTGGAAAGATCCAAAAGAGGGCTGAGGATATATAATTAGTGTTGAAAGTATGGTTTATGGTGTTAGTAAAGGCTAGGAGGCCTGAAGTAGTGCTGTGATGAGGACGGAAGCCATGCTGAGTGTCTGCCATAAGGCGATTTTGGATTAGGTGGTGCATGAATTGTCTATGAATAAAGTTTCCATAATCTTTGCAAGTGGAGAGAATATAGCTATTGGCCTATAATTGGAGAATTCAGTAGAGCTGCCTCCTTTGTGAAGTGGGATTACATAGGATATTTTCCAGATGGTGGGAAATGTAGATTCTACCATGGTTCATCTGATTAGTTATGAGACGGGGTAAGCAATAGCATAATCTGATTTTTGTAGGTACTTGGCAGGGAGTTGATCAGCAGAAAGTGTAGTGGGTTTCACTTTTTCAATCAAGGTACGGAGAAGTGAAGTGGCGACTGGTTGGCAGCTGAACGCAAGTAGGTTTCTAGGGGTGCTACTTTCAGGACCAGGGGAACTAGGAGGTAGATGGCTAGCTTGGGCTTGAAATGCCTCAGTAAAGAATTGGTCAAAACTATCAGAAACATCCTCAGGGATTTTATCAATAGTAGCAGCAGGGATTGGGGTTGAAGTTTGTCCAGGATGTAGTATATATGACATGCCACCTGACAGGGTATGGCATTACTGGGTTCAGAGCTCAGTCCCCAGATTGGCTGTGTGGTGGCATCCCACACATGTGTTGTATGCGCGCGTTTTTCCTGGCCAAGGGTGATGGCTGACTGCATACATGTGGCAGCTGTGACATTGCCACATGACTCACATAAACCACAAATGGACCATAGAGGTGATTCACAGGTTACCTTTGCACATGCTACCCTAGTAGTGTGATTGCCATGGTGAGTACCAACACATAGGGCCAATGGGGAACAACATACTGAAGGTGTGTATGTGTGGGTGTACCGCTACTGTTTCATAGCACTGGCATATATGACTGCACATGTGGGTAAATGCCAAGTAAGACATGTGCAATGTGTCACAGGCAACATACATGCCTACAGGACAGACAGTGACGTTCTGTCATGTGTAAAGTTGACATACGTTTCGTACGCTATGCAGATGTCACTAGGAGTCTACAGAAGCACTGTAACTCTGCATTGCAGGTGTAAGCAGTGTTCCAGGGAAAAGCAGTGTTCCAGGGAACCCCAAGTGAACATGCATGCAAACAAAGCTACAGTAAGGAGGGCTGGAAGTAGTGCATCGTGCTACAAAGAAGGGGTAACAATAACAGTAACAATGCAAATATGTAGGCACTATCACCATGTACCTTAGAATACACAGCATGATGCCCATGTTAGAACTGATATTATGTCATAGTTATTTGTGATTTGGATTACATTGGTACTGCACACATATCTACATGCGCGAACATCCGCATTGCATAGTCGTTGTGGGCAACTTGACACCATTACTGTACAAGTCCACCATTGCATATCACTACTTGCGTTAGCTTCCCCTAGTGCTACCCATGTATGCAGCTATCTGTTGACAACCTTACCGCGGCATGCAATTATGTGCAGCTGTTACACTTTGGTATGTACTATGGGTGCAGATAACAATTCAGGACATTCATACAGTTACTGCAGCAGGCATGCTGGGATTTACACACAGTCATAGCAGCACACTGTACTGTTACCAACATGATACTACTAATACACTTCTATGTAGTCACCTGTGCATCAGCAATGTATTTACCTGTTCCGCAATGATGTTGGAGATTGCAGGAGGGTGGCACAGTGTCATCATATGCACAGGGTGTGAATTAGGTATGCCTGAGTCAGCCACTGATACCACCAATTGACATGTGTGTGTATGTGTGTTGGTGAGGGGCTGCAGTACAGAGGTGGGGCAGTGTTGGTGCAGTGTGTGTGTGTATGTGGTAAGCCCTAGGTGTTAACATTTTGCATGTGTGTATACGCACACAGTTCCACCTCATGGCTGCCATATACAGGGGTTTGTGGACAGCCACAGACTGCACCTGGCGGGTCATACAGATCAGTGTCTGTGGGCGCGGACACGGTACCTGTGCCTGGCAGGGGGTACTCAACGGACCGTGATCCAGTAACTAAGACGGACTGGTACCTTTGTCATCAGAAGCGGGAGTGTTGACTGGACACAGGTCCCTGTTTGGACTGTCCAGAGAGCCACGCGTGCATGGTCTCCTGGGGCGTTCCGATGACAGCACAGACCCAGCATTGCTGGGGCTGCTGCTGGCACTATGAGGCATGCGCGAGGCCTGTTGTCATCCGCGCCTACGACTGCCAGCTGCTGCTGTTGCCGGCATACAGCCACGTCGATACGCCAAATGCCACCATTGCCCTGGCTCATGGACATTTGGTTGTGGAACTGCTGTAATATATCCCCACAACGTCTGTCTATGACATTGGTGAAATTACGGATAGCATCCGCAATGTCACTCATACTGTCGGTCATGGCTGTGCGACATGTTCTCAGCTCCCTCAGACCCTGTCTGGTGTATTGCCCTTTCCATAACTGGCGACTGTGCCTGCATGACCCAGTCCGAAATTATAGCTGAGGTTGACGAGACTTCTTTGGGCACATCGGCCCAGAGGTGGAATGCATACCGGATGCCCATGAGAACCCATGGGCAACTGTCTGTGTGGTACCATCGGAGGACCCTGCCCATGGCTGCTGTCTGGGGAGGTCTATGCCCACTGTATCCTGTCCATCACCTAGGGACAATGGCGACAAAGGATGTACTGGCGCTGGGGATTGACTGTATATGGCGCGCAATGATGGGGTTGACAGCTGTGTACTGTCAATTGGCTGACCAATGACGGACCCTGACACACCTTCCTGTACCATTACACAAATATCATCATTACCAGTACCCGTGGCACAAGATTCAGGTTCCCTGTTGCAGGTCACCAGAGCAGCACCAGAACCTGTGGGAGGAAGACAGGAAACACAGTTTACAGTCTCCAGACATTGTTACCAGTGATGCACTTCTGCACACATGGACACATGCACACATGGACACAGGCACACATGGACATAGGCACACATGCAGACATGCACACGTGGACACATGCACACGTGGACACATGCACCGCGTGGACACGTAATTATTGCACACACATGTGCACACAGGCACACGTGGACATGTGCACACATGCACACATGGACACAGGCACACCCCGCAGTATACACACAGAGCACTACTGAGTTACACTACTGTTACTAGCATTATCAGGACTATTATAGGTTATGTTAGACAACACACTCACCAGCATGGATGGCCTGCCTTGCTGTAACCCTGGAGGGACCTGCAGAAATGATGAGATTAATGTCAGTGGGCACAACTGTGCCATTGATATTGCATATGATACAGTGTACAGAACAGTCAAGTGTACATATGGCATATTACCTGCACTCTCCATGCCGTGCTGCTGTGTGGATCCAGCCTCCATCATAATGCAGGTGTACTGCTGTTGCTGTTCCAGGGCTGGAGCCACAACCGCCCAACTTAGGTGTAGCCCTCCAGTCTGGTGAGGGGGATGTGTGGCCACCCCACCTCCTGTGGCAACCTGTTGCCTGTGGATATCTGATGCACGCTGATGGACACTTTGGATTAAATCACTGCAGTGATGTCGTACCTGCTCATATGTCCTGTTATGTGTGCCAATATCATTTACCCTACGGACAAGGTCTTGCTACAGTGCAGCCTTCTCCTGCTGATTCTGACTGGTCTTCGCGGAAAACAGGATGTCATACTCCTGCACCAGGCTCTGGTGGATCTCCTAGTCTTCCGCTGCAGAGTAGGCGGGATTACACTGATGCGCCATCTCCCTGGAAGAGAACACAAACAGGATATCAGCAGACTATGTCAGCAATATATGGCACACATACTATACATGATACTCATGTGTAGTGATATACTACTACTCCCATATGTTGCATGTGTGTGTGCCGTGGTGGATACACAGGTACATGGACAGATATCAGTGCTCAGCCAACACCTGTGCAACAATACCTGCCACATTCCACACAACATAGTAGCCTGCCCCATCGGTCAGCACACACTGACAGGTTCAATGCACAACCTCACTCTGGGGGTTCATCCCAAGGTACTGTATGTGGGACGCCATCCACTACTGTGATGTGGACAGAAGTTACTCGTCCTGGATATTCATATCCCACCACCAGCACAGTAGACTACTTTGATATGTATGTGATTAGACAGTTATTCAATTGCTGGGACTGAGATGGTATCCATGCAGCACACTGGGCCAGTGGAAGCCACAACCCACACTGCTGACCCCTTTGCAAATGCTTACCACAGACATGCCACAGATTGCATGGAACTTGCACACATTTCTAACCCAGACCCTATGCACAAAGGTTAGGCATCCTGTCGGTGGACCCAGACAGAGGCAGATTGTATAACAATAGCAGGAGGCTACTGCAGGACAGAGCACATTCACATTAAGGGAAGGCATCTGTGGTCAGCACTGGTACTACGCTATGGTCCGTCATAACAACGGCCATGGCCTACTCTGGGAGGAAATGGCCACAAACACTATGGATGACCACAAGGCCTTCTTCAGTTATGTTACACATATGGACCACATGCCTCAGATATGCTCTGTTTTAATACACACCTACTTAACATTCACCAAACATACGGATATTGGCAACAGTCTTGCAGGCAGGTTCAGTGCATCCCCCTCCTTCTCCCACCAGTTGAAATATTTATCACAGCCGTATGTAACCTCCCTATCATCTCACATGTCCAGGTGAGGGCCACCCTCAGCAGAGCAGAACACACAGCATCACTGTGACCTCATGGTATCCCTGGATGTGTGCTACCTGCACTCCGAGAGAACATACAACCGCATATAACACTGATAATTTATCTTGGCCATACTACAGGATATGTACCTGGACAGTGGCATACAGCGACAGTGGTCTCACACCACTAAGGAGGCACCTCGACTGACCCTGGGAACTACCACATCATATGCATAACCGGACTGGTCTGCTAAGCTATGGAATTATGCAGTATGGGATGCATATGCAGTGATATCGGGTACCTGCCGACACTTGTTCCCAGCCAGTGTGCCTTTGTGATGGGCTGATCCTGCCTTTTGAACCTGGCTGACCTTTCAAAGCAGTCACTACAGCCATTGCTGGGGGTAATGCACAGACAACTGCTGCCAGGATCATGGCCCAAGACTGATTGACATGTAATGTATGGTCATCCCTTTTTGGTGGAACTTCATTACACACAACATATCACATGGACATACCTATAGATACAGACCTATGACACATTTGGAGGGTTCACAGTATGCACACTATTAACCTGCTACTTTGCATTACCTGTGTTTGTTGCAGCTGGTTGCGTTACCACTGCTTCTGATTGCTGCTGCTACTGTCACTGCTGACAGCTTAGAGTCACAGAGTCACAGTGTGTAGTTTTTTTTTTTTTTTTTTTTTTTTTTTTTTTTGTTCTCTCTCTCTCAGTTTTCTCTCTCCCTCTGTCTGCTTCCAGACAGTGCAATGAATGTATTGCATGTGTGGAGTGTTAGTACTGGATGCTTTTGTAGGTATCTGCATAGGTCCATGTGATGGCCTCTGCACCAATTGTAAGCCAGCATTTGCTAATTGCATACAGCCAGTTGTGTACTGATTGCAGTTCTCACTGTGATTTCAGGTCAGTGCTATAAAAGGGTATGTGGGATAGGCATTGCCCTTTCAGATTGTAAGGGCGGGAACCATGCTGTTATGCTGTGGACTCTGTTCTGTGAGTGTAAAGGTTAGTATCTCTCTCATGATTCAGGCTGTGTTGTAGATTCACATTTCTCCATTCCTCTCTCCTGTTCCCCGTAGTAAGAGTGTATGCACAATGACTCCTACAACTATATATATATATATATATATATATATATATATCTATATATATATATATATATATATATATATATATATATATATATATATATATATCTATACATATACATACATTTATATATGTACTTTAACTGACATTATTACCTACAAGCTAACAACTAGCATGGCTGTTTGTGTTCACACACTACTATTTTGGGAATCCAGTAGTTCTGACAGTAATTCTACATGACATGCTTTGGGTACTACACATCCTATATTCCCTTTACATTCATCCGTACTATTACATGTTATATTTATTTTAGCACAGTGTTCTTGTATAAGAGTCATGGCTTAGTGGTAGGTCATACAGACTAGTGTTTCCAAGGTCCTGGGTTCGGGACTGACAGTGGGATTTTATTTTGCTTTTGAACTGAGTACAGGACCTGTCAATCAAAGTAACTAAGGCACTTTTAAGCAGTTGTAACCGAGTTAGCGCCAGTTTGCAGGGAGCTCACGCATGCGCACTGGCGTTTAGCTCCGCGCACAGACACGCACACCCGCTTACAACCGCTTAACAGTGCTTACTCTGGCGCACACCCGTGCTATTTTCTTTGAAAGAAATGAAAATGGGGAGACAGGAAAGTGGTGAAAAAGGGGTCACAAAGAGGATAAGACAGTAGGGAAACAAGCTTGGGATTTGCAGGAGGGATGTAGGTAAGGCCCATAGCTGCCCATTTCTTCATCAGCAACAGCTGTGCATATGTATGCAATTTGGTGTGACATTTGAAACCTTCCACCCCTGAGAGAGGTGTCAGGACAACAATAATACTTGTTGTACAGCCAATTGTAATTGATAGATTCCATGTCCAGAAGACATGTGTGCGGAATGGGCAGCTATGTATGGGTCGTAATGTTTTTGTGGGTACAGAGTGCCCTTTGTTTTTTTTTTTTTTTTTTTTTTTTTCAGGTGAGAGTGGTATGTCAGGTGAAGGAAGTCGGTACAGCTGGGGAGGTAGGTTGGGTAGGTAAACAGACAAGACAAACAAGACGCATACAGGAGCGGTGTATGACACGTGTGGGGAGGTTACTCAATTGACGGGGACGGAGGTTTGGATTTCCAGAGCCCATAGATGGCAACAGTGGAATTGATATCCCCACCCATAGGCAGTTGCCACTGTTCCTTCACTGCCCAGGACGGGTTGTGTGGGCGGGCAACAGGCATGCCCGTAAGTTGTGCCACCCGTGCCTCAAGCTGGCGTAGGGGCTCGAGAACAGAGTCCTTAATCTCCCTACGCACCCAGTCCGGACGCTACGGAGGGCGAGTGGTGGTTCTCTTCCAGCCACACTTGCAGAGGGGGGGGCGAGCCCCATCCCCTGCAGCGCTTCCACCCGCAGGTGGCACAGGGCCACCGGAGGAGGGTCCAGACTCTGCACTAGTGCCAGGTGCACTCGCCAGCTGAGGTGGGAGAGGTGGGTCCGCTGGAACCAGTCTTCCCTGTCATCCTATATTTTGCATTATGTCATGACAGTTTGGGTTAGTGACATATAATACCATTCACAATTAGTTGTAACAGCATGCATTAGTATTCCCATTAACCAAACACCCAGATATTCACACCACTGAACAGCGTGCATAACACATGCATAATTTGAACAGCAATACACAGTCCAACAACATGCAGGGTTAATTGATGGCAACAGGCCATCAGGTTTGGATGTATGAACAGGGCAGATGCATCAACGGACATGCAAATATATATGACCCAACAGGACAAATGTCCAGGGGTGTTAATTGTGATTGCACATACCATTTTCACATGGAATGGGTTATATGTGGTTATAGGGTGGGGTGAAGAAAATAATATTAACACCTTCAAATACCAATACATATGCTGTACATTTCTAATAGCTACAGATATATACACACTACTGGTCTAACTAGTTTCCTATATGATAACTATTTCAACTTGGTGATAGGACTGTTACTGCAACATCAATATACATTTTATTGTTCTTCATACACATTCATATCTAGCTTTGTTCAGCTACATCATCCTGCTACATTTGCTTTATATAGCTGTAGACAAGTGTGGATGTTTGGTATATCAGACAATCATCCTATCTGCATATTGCAGACTGAGAGCAACATATCCAGATTTTGGGATACACAATCCAGATGCAGCAACACTTTTAACAGATTTCGCTGTTTGGTTTTGATTCTCACATGCATTTCATTCTGTCTTGACTGCAGTATACTTTATTCAGGGGTTATTACTACTGTATTGCTGGATTCATGACACTTTCTCACACTCTCTCACTTGCTTTCATTTTACTATTCAGGATGGTACTTACGTCTAGGCTTTATTGACATGGTTTACCTGTAGTTATTACAATCCTTTCCAGCAGTCTCACTTCTGTCATGTTTCAGTATTTCAACAGGGATATATTTCACACATGATTTCATCATCTTCTGAAGCTATACTTTTCAGCCTGCTGCAGGTTGTGTACTATTTTCTTACAGGTGGGGCATTTTTATTTCAGAATTAATGTCAGACATTTTCATTTTTCGGTTTAACTTACAGGCTGAAACACACTTTTGTAATCAAGCAATACTTGCAGACACTTTCACACTGTTACTTGCACATTTTATTCCTTAGTGACTACACTGCACTCTTTTGCTGACTGTCATACTTTTATATTTCTTTACAGATACTGGTAGTGGATTATTGACCTGCCTGGTGGCGCAACCGCAGCAACCTATCGCCATAGGCTCTGCGGTTCGCAGAACGGACACCTGCAGCTGTAATATAAATGAAGTAATATTGGAATACACATCTCCATAATATCAGCTAGTTTAATTTCTTACATACATAATTAAATGTAACTTACTCAGTAGTGGGGCGTTGGATTTGCCGGGCCTCCTGGATCCAAAGGTTCAGTTGGTCCTGCTTGCATCTCTTCAGGTCCGCATGGTGGTGACGGACCTGCTCACCAGTCCTTGGAATCCCTGTGGCACTGTTGAGATCATGAGCCAACCCGTCCCATGCCTCAGCTCTGTATGCTCCCCAGAGGACCTGGCCCTGTATGAGTTGGGCCTCATGATTGTGGACTAGGAGCCAGACCATGTACCTGGACTCCTCAATGCCCCACCTCTGTGCTCGAAAGCAACTACCCTCTCCTACTCCTGTCATTCTGCCTGCAGTTCAGTTCTACAATCGTTTATGCTGTGTATTCCCACCTATGGGGCTTATGTAGTCCGTTTTTCCCGCACATATCTGTGATTGGCCATTTTGGAATTGTATCAACTTCAGTAAACCTGCATTGCCATGCTCCAGTTTGTATTCATTCCTATATATTAGCTATTATTGCATTTCTAGGTACTGCTGTCATGGCTTTGTGGTTTGGTATCTTGACTATGGTGTATAATATCCTGGGTTCGAACCTGGCCACTGCTTTTTATTTTTCATGACTGTCTAGACATGCTGAGGGTGTCTGTTTAAAGGCAGTTTTGATAATCTGACTTGCTCAACGTTGCCAGTCGGTTAGCTTGTTTACGGTGCAGCTCGGCAAACAGGGTACCTGGTTTAAGACTCATTTGGCTGCTCGTGCGCATATTACGCTCAGCTGAGCTAGGGGCACTTAAATTCAGTGTGTTAAACCACTGCTCAGCTACAGGCACTCATTTTGCACCAGTTAAACCACTGCTCACGTACGGGCAGATGTACTCACCCTGTTAAAATGTAGCTCAGCTATGGGCACATATGGCATTTTTTATTCTTTTGTTACCTCACATTTCTTCAATATAAATGGGCTATTTCATTACATTTTACATAAATGCGGTTTTATGTGTACATATTTGTCAGGGACTTGTTTTGTGCTTATTTTGATAAAAATAAAAATTGGTGTTGTTGGGGCTCGAACCATGAATGCCTGCTCTTCAGGCAACATCTCTACCGCTAGACTATTGGTCGCTGGCTTACTTTGGATGTTTAGTTCTTATATGCTTTTACTGACTCCTAACTGTAGCTGCTTCTGGCATGCATGTATAAACGAAGCACTCACGGTTAAACTTTTACAATTTAAAAAATATATAACATGTTTATTTATATATTTTCTGTTCATAGTCTGTGGGGGCATGTGTTGTGTTGTGTTAGAAGCCATTCACATTTCCAGGACTCTGTCGTGGGTGTTTACTTTGGGCCTTTTTCCTCTTCTGGGCGTGTCCGCTTACAGGAACTTGGCCTACGGACACGCCTACTGTCTTACATGGACCGTGTTAGCCTTAGGTGTGATTCAGCATGCTCTCATGAATATGCAAAGCATGCTGACATCACTCCGTTTAACTGCAGCCTCCGTGTATGAGTTATAACTCTTACACGGAGGCTTCGTGAATCCTGCCCACTTTGTTTTACAGCACAATAAACCACTCCCATGCCTGATAAAAAGTATATATATATTTAGAAAGCTTGTGAGGAAATTACTCTATTTTTGTTTTACTTGGATTGCTTGTCTGTGTACTTAATAAAGGATTTTCGCCTGGAAACAGACTGCCTGCCTTGCTTGGATTACTTTCGAATACTTATTAATGCTGTAGAATTATATATTTTCTATTACTTTTTGACGACGAGTTTACGTTCTCTACTTTTACTACTATTGTCTGATCTGATTAATACACAGTGATTAACTAGAAATATATGGACTGAAAATCTTCCACACAGAGAAGTTTCTTACACTGTTTTATATAGTGAAGATTAATATATCTGGCCATAATGATTATGCTAGTTAGGGCTTAGACCATTATTGTTTCTAAATAATTCCATGCCAAACTCATGTCTGAAACCCTGCAGGAAAATCCACAGATGCACAGGAAAATCCACAGATGCATGGTCAGCCTACGATTTTAGGTGTGAGGGAATTGTCATACCATATTTGACCATTTGCAGATAGAAATTCTATAGACCATGTATTCTTAAAGGCATACACTGGTATGTAGGACTGCCATGTTTAATGATTTAAACTGCCATAAGAACCCTAGTAATAGAGTACCTATGTTTTCTGAATTTGCTGCTGTCGCACAAATGAGATTTCCATCAATGTCTGTTGTTGGTCAGCAGGTGGGACACATGAGAACTGATTTTGGTGACATCTGTCGTCCATTTTCCCTATGACTCTTCAAGGGGAGACGTTATGCTGGAGAAGGAGATGGAGGGGGAGAGGGCAGGGCTCCTTTTGGAGCACAGAGGTGATATGAGGATGAATCTGAATTTTTCGGACATGCCTCATAAGGACTAGAGCTAGAGACTCCTGCAGAAGGGCTACACTTAGCCTCAGTATACCGCTAAAGCCTGCAATAGTTTGAACAAGACTGGTACCCATGCTACAAGCACTGCAAACATGAGGGTATAGTGTGCTCACCATTACGGTGATATGAGGTGCTACAATCCTGAACTCCTTCACAGAAGTTAAATAGCAGTCACCCCTCTGTACCATAAGCATAATTTGAGAAACAGAAATAGCTAGTCACTACCTGCCATCCACAAATATTAACACTCTGCCCCTTTTACATCTCTAGTCCCAGAACAGATTGGAATGAGCAGGCAGCTGAACAGAAGCAGACTATGGAACCTAAGTGGGTGCTGAGGTGAGTATATATGTTTCATGTCTGGCTTTTAATATTA